>NC_058413.1:60183103-60231528 GCF_002201575.2 Neomonachus schauinslandi | reverse complement strand
CCAATCAAGAAATGGGCAGAAGACATGAACAGACATTTTTCCAAAGAGGACATTCAAATGGCCAACAGACACATGAAAAAGTGCTCGATATCGCTCAGCATCAGGGAAATCCAAATCAAAACCTCAATGAGATACTACCTCACACCAGTCAGAATGGCTAAAATTAACTAGTCAGGAAATGACAGATGTTCGCTGAGATGCGGAGAAAGGGGAACCCTCTTACACTGTTGGTGGGAATGCAAGCTGGTGCAGCCACTCTGGAAAACGGTATGGAGGTTTCTCAAAAAGTTGAAAATAGAGGTACCATATGATCCAGCAATTGCACTACTGGTATTTACCCCAAAGATACAAAAGTAGGGATCCGAAGGGGTACGTGCACCCCGATGTTTATAGCAGCAATGTCCACAATAGCCAAACTGTGGTAAGAGTCAAGATGTCCATTGAGAGATGAATGGATAAAGAAGAGGTGGTATATATATAACATGGAATATTATGCAGCCATCAAAAGGAATGAGATTTTGCCATTTGCAACGACGTGGATGGAACTGGAGGGTATTATGTTGAGTGAAATAAGTCAAACAGAGAAAGACATGTATCATATGACCTCACTGATATGAGGAATTCTTAATTGTAGGAAAGAAACTGGGGGTTGCTGGAGTGGGGGGTGGGGTGGGAGGGATGGGGTGACTGGGTGATAGACACTGGGGAGGGTATGTGCTCTGGTAAGCGCTGTGAATTGTGCAAGACTGTTGAATCTCAGATCTGTACCTCTGAAACAAATAATGCAATATATGTTAAGAAAAAAAAAAAGAAGAAGAAGAAGGTAGCGGGAGGGGAGGAATGAAGCAGGGGAAATCGGAGGGGTAGACGAACCATGAGAGACGATGGACTCTGAAAAACAAACAGGGTTCTAGAGGGGAAGGGGGTGGGTGGATGGGTTAGCCTGGTGGTGGGTATTGAGGAGGGCACATTCTGCATGGAGCACTGGGTGTTATGCACAAACAATGCATCATGGAACACTTCATGTAAAACTAATGATGTAATGTATGGGGATTAACATAAGAATAAAATAAATAAATAAATAAATAAATAAATAAATAAATAAATAAATAAATAAATACCTATTAAAAAAAAAAAGAAGACCACCACCTGCCCCATCTCCATAAGATACTTATCAGAAAGAAGAACATTTTTCCATATGTTTAGAATACAACCAGATCATTCTGAACTTGGATTTTATAGCTATCAGTTTAAACATAATTAATTAATCAGTTAATCACATATTTCTATGTTTAATCTTTCTTTCACTACTAGGCAGTAAGTCCACAAATGTAAGCACTCCTTATTCACCACTGTATTCCCAATAAGTGGCATAGCATCTCGCACATAGTAAGAATTCAATAAAGATTTGTTGAATAAATGAATTAGAAAGATCTAGTTTTGAAACTTGACATCAGTATTTACTGTGACCTTGAACAGATTACTTAAACTATCTAAGCCTCAGTTTCCTAAATATTTATAATGATAGTACTATTTAATAACAAAACTCACCCAAGTAAATTTGAAGATCTAATTGGCTTTATTAAATGATTCATGAATTGGGCAAAACCCCACCTGGCATGTAGGGAGGAACTCCGAGGAGTTGTACAAACTAGAAGATTTTATAGACAGAGGGTAGAGCAAGAAAGTTACTTCACAAGAAAAGGACTGTTCCAGAGGAGGCTGTTTGCTAGGGGAAGAAGCAAAGTGTTTTATCTTACAGATTACCTCATCTTTCTTTGGTGAATCAGACTCATTGGTGCTGATGGGGGGAAAAAAATTCCTGACTGGTTAAGGTCACATTTCTGGGGGAGGTTGAAACTGCAGTTAGATTGGATATTAAGCCCTGGTTTGGAAACTTTGGTCTAAGTGACACCATTTTCAACCTGTGGTTTTCTTTTCCTTTTCTTTTTCTTTTCTTTTCTTTTTTTTCTTTTCTTTTTCTTTTCTGTTTTCTTTCTTTTCTTTTCTTCTTTTTTTCTTTTCTTTCTCTTCTCTTTTCCTTTTCTTTCTTTTTTTTAACAGTACTTTTTTATTTATTGGGAGATATTAGTTAGATAACACATACAGATTACTTATACAGCATAGCGAGTAGTATGCATTCAATAAAAGCTACTGTTATGTTTACCAAAGTTTAAAGGGCACAGAAGGAATAACAAGAATAAAGTTTATGATATTATGATCTATGATCCACACTTCCATAATTCATTCAATATGTTATTTCATGAAAGGTCCTAGATTAAACTGACTCCATTCTAATGATTATCTTGCACTTAGTAGATATTCATACTAATTGAATGAATGTGTGAATGCATAAATAGGAATGTACTGGTAAATTTCAAGCACGTTAGTGAAAATATAATATATGATAAATATAATGATGAACAAAATACAATCTCTGCCCTAAAGATCTTAGAATATGTTTGTGGGAAAATATCTAAATAGATCATTGCAATGAAGTATGGTAGATACTGTGTTGAAAACATGTAAAAAAACAATAATCACACACATGCATACATAGAACCACAGAGTGAATGGCCATGGGTGTATTTAGCATCAGAGTTGATAGTTCAGAAAGCGTTTTCACATCCTTATCCTTTTTATCACTTAAGGGAAGTGTTTTACATCTTTTGTGCCCATTTCTCAGATGCAGAAATTTGAGGCTAAGAGGATTTCAGCGATTTGTCCCAGATTTTACAGCCCTAGAAATTACATGCATGTATTTTGAGATCTCATCCAGTATCCCTACTACCCAACATTTCCTTTTGTTTCAATCCTTTAATAGTTAACAATAGTTTGTTTGTTGTTTGTTTTTAAATTTTGGGTACATATGGTTCTAAGTCTACCCTGCATATATACTTTTCATTCCATGAGTCTTTTTTCATTAAACTTTTTCATGTCTTTATGAATTTACAACTTAACAAATCCTTTTAAATACTCTTAGAAAGTGATAAATAGGCCAAGGAGCTCTGAATGGAAGTTGTAGTGAGGACTTTGATTCTTAAAGTAATTAGACCAGGTGAGTATCATCTCTTATAGAATGAGGTATTAACATCAGTAAAATGGGGCTAATACTATTTATCTCAGAGAGCTGCTATAAGATAAAACGTATGTAAAGCCCAGAATACAGTGTCTTGCACACGCTGGGTCTCTGCATTAGGTGGTTCTCTTCTCCTTTCCCCGTCAGGCTCTGCTACACTTCACAATTCCCACTGCCTCCTCTGCAACTCCACACACAACTTTAATGTCCACAAAAATGGCTTTAGAACTACAAAGATAACATTGTTTGGGAATAGCATTACAGAAAACACACACACAGCAGGACTGAAGACATACTGCATTTTACTCATATAAGAAAGTTAATGGCTTCCGTTATGTCTATATCAACCTCTCCTCCTCACTGTTAGACCGTAGCCAGCCCAGGCTGTATTACCAGGCAGAGACTGCGCAATTCCAGAGATTTTTCGAATTATTACAAATTAGAATCCACGAGGGAAAGGCTCACTAGAGGACATCACAGGCGAGGTTATCATTTTTTCCTTTTGAAGTTGGGCCTCATATCTTTTTCTCATTACAATCATTACTTTGAAATATGATTTTTTTAAACAGTAATTTTCTAGAACAAAAGGGATAATACCATATTTCAAAAGCTTTACTGTGAAATTAAACCTTTGAACTACTGTGAAAGAAATTATTCCCTCAAGGCTGCAAGGCTTAAAGGTTATTAAAAATTTAATTTTAAGGAAGGCATCCAGGAAAAAAGAAGTATATAAATGCTACTTAGGACTCAGATTGCCCAACTTAATAACTCCCATTGCTCCTTATTTTTAAATAATCTGGAAATGTGAACAAATGCACTCCATTTTTTTCGGTGGCAAATCAGAATGTCAACAGATGGCTGGCAGTGGTTCAGCTGGTATCTTCTTCTGCCTCCCCCATTTGACAGTGTAGAAGTATTACACACAGGGTACACTGAACCCAGAGAATCCCCCAAATGCCAGATATTCTATAAAGAGCAAGTATCTAAACCACAATATAAATGGTCCACACTGGTGTGATAGGAAGAGTTTCAATTTTCTCATCTGTGAAATGAAAAGAATTTTCCTCATCCTGTGATAGGGACATGCTATTAACGCCTCCATTAAACAGACAATGTGACCTTACGTTTCTCACTTTCTTTGTACTCCAGTTTCCTTATCTGTAAAGTGAGAAAGATGACAGTACTTACCTCATCTACCTCATATAGATTGCATGGAGATTAAGTTAATTCATACCTATACAATCTAGGAGATAGCACCAGGCATATAGTAAGCACAATGTATTATTATTGTTATTAGTTTTTATCCTACCATGTCCAAGTAATATAATGCATTCTTTTTTTTTTAAGATTTATTTATTTTAGAGAGAGAGAGAGAGAGAGATCACAAGGGAGGGGCAGAGGGAGAGGGAAAGAGAGTCCCAAGCAGATTCCATGATGAGTACAGAGCCTGATATGGGGCTTGATCCCATGACCCTGAAATCATGACCAAAGCCGAAACCAAGAGTTGCACACTCAACCGACTGTGCCACCCAGGCGCTCCAATATATGCATTCTTAAGAGAAAAGGGTGAATAGATAATAATAACTCCATGCTCTTTTTTTTTTTAAAGATTTTATTTATTTATTTGACACAGAGAGAGAGAGAGACAGCTAGAGAGGGAACACAAGCAGGGGGAGTGGGAGAGGGAGAAGCAGGCTCCTGGCTGAGCAGGGACCCCGATGCGAGGCTCAATCCCAGGACCCTGGGATCATGACCTGAGCTGAAGGCAAAACTTAACGACTGAGCCACCCAGGTGCCCCAATAAGTCCATGCTCTTAAGGAGGTCACAAGCAAGTAGGAGGTGAATCAAATCAGCAACAGTGATTAAAAAAACAAAAAACAAAAACAAAAAATGTAGTACACTAAGATGATAAATCAGAGGTATGCTCAAAGTTCTCATTTATGATTTGGATCTGCCTGTGAGGTGACTGGGTGGATGGAAGCTGAGGCACCTGGTGCCTCAGGGAAAAGCAATCTAAGCATAAAGAAGTAAAAGCTCATGGAGTATAAATAAAGCCTATTTCCCAGGAGTACTGTGGAAAAACATGACATAAAGGCATGATTCTCAATCCTGACTGCAATTCCAAATCATCCATGAAACTGCTTAAAAATATAATTCTTGACCTACTGAATCAGAATCTGCTGGTCTGGGGTCTAGGTATTGGCGATTTTAACAACATGTATAGGTAATTCTGAGACACAGCCACTAAGAGAATACACTTTGAAAGCACATTTTGTAAATAGTGAATCTAAATATGAATGTCAAATAGTTATTATTGCTTAATATTTATTTATTTTTGACTGTCCGAAATTGTTTATTAGGTAAGAATTTTACAAACATTTCTTATATTAGTGGTAATGGTGGAGCTGGAGAGTATTGTGTCTTCACCATGCTGCCTGGCAAGAACCACCAATAGTGTGGTGGAATTTGTGACCCTTTCCTAGGCCACGGCTCTTGCAGCCTGTAGATGTCAGCCCTTGAATCTCTCTGTTTGTGGACTGGTTTGGTGATGCACTGGTTGTCGGGATTTCTTCTGATACTTTTAAGGAATGGATCACTGAGGATAACCTCAAAGAATTTGTATGTGGAAATCTTTGCTAACCCAGTAAGAATTCAAGACTCTCAGAGCCCCACAGTGGTGTCCAGCTCACTCCTGTGCAACAGACTGAAGGCTTCAGGCACACTTTAGCTAGTTAAAACCGTCATGAACAGGCTTGCTGTGGGTAGCACCCTTAGGAACTGGGCATTTGCAGCCGCCATATCACACATGAATCTGGCATATGATATAACCTTGCTTGGCCTGGTATCCCAGTCTGTGCATTTTATTGGACCAGGTTGGGTACAGGGCCCTGTGGAGGGCAGAGAGCTGCTGGTACTCCCAACAGGGCACCCTGAGAAGAAAGCGCGTTATATCGGTCTGCTGCTTCTTTCATAGCTCCTGGATGTACTTGTAAGTGCTTACCCTGGCTTACCTTTGAGCTGATGGCTGCCACCACATGAAAAGGAAAGAGCCGTTCTCCCACAAACCTTTTTGGGCCTACTACTTCTTAATATTTAAATACTTAAATATAGTGATCTCAAGTCCCTTACATGTACAAGTGGGGGTTTTTTGTTGTTGTTTTGTTTTAGTTTGGTTTGGTTTTTGTTGTTGTTGTTGGTTTGTTTTGGTTTGATTTGGGTTTTTTGTGTGATTTTTTGCCAAGTATGTCCACACACTGGTGCTAGAGGTGGAAAGTAAGACCATTAATGACAAGCACAAGAAGTTGGACTTACAAAACTTTTGCCAGGTTGGGAAATGATTAGACCTCGCACTTAAAATAGAGACTGTCTCTGTTCTTCTGTTTCTTAGGGAATAACCCATGTTAGGACAGAGATCCTCATAGAACTAATTAGGTGTCCACTATACTCAGAAAGAACCAGATTTGTCTGTCTTTGAAAAGATTCACTTGCTGAATCTCACCTGAAAGGTTCTTACCCTGGATCATTCATAAATTCAAGCTCTTCCCACTAGATTGTGTGCTCCTTGAGGGCAGTGACATTATGTCTTCTTCTCTAACACCTTGCACAGTGCTTGTCATATAGTAGGCACCAACAAGTATTTAGAGAGGAAAATTTGTTAAATTTTTCCTTCTGGTGGGTATAACAGGAATGCTATTTGGATCTCAACTCACTGCCTATAGGGAAAGGGTTGTTTCCCTATATTTGTAGTTGTTAGCTTATTTTAAAAGGATGCTTGTGAGTGCTAGTGGCATGTACCTGGTATGATTACTGTAAACAATTATTTTCAGAGTAATGTGGATAAATAATTCAGTTCTGTTGTGTGCTTCCACACTAGGCAGGGGTAAGGTCCATGTTTGCCCATCTGGGATATCACCTTGAACTTCTGCCTTGAACATGAAGTTATTAAGACATTCTGTTTCTCTTTCGAAGTCTGGGTGTTGCCCTTTCTTTCTTTTTTTAACTAGAGTTCAGCAAAGCAAACCATTCATTATATATTTTTAAGAAAAATTGCAAAGACTATGCAATATGTATAACATGTAATTCTTTATCAGTGTGACTATTGCTCTCCTAAATGCCTAGTATGTCAGATAAAATGAATTTTCTCATTAACCTCACGCATGCCAACTTGTCAAATTATGATGAACCAAACAAGACTGTACCCAGAAATTGAGCTGCTATCATTGCATTTATATGGCTTTACCAATTAGTCTATAAATAACACATTTTTAACACACTTCAGAATTTTGAAACTAAACCACTTCTGAATGTTCTGAAATACAAGAATAGCAAAAAGACTATCCAAAGAAAGTAAAAGAAAATGATTTGCTCTTATTAGATGAAGTGAACATTCTTTAGAGGAACAAGGAATCAGATGATCATATAGACATTCAACAAATATTTATTGGATATCTGATCTGTACATACAGTTTTCTTGGATGCAGTAACTGTGACTTAGTAAACAAGTTACTGGGGTTTTTCCTTCAGTAGAAAATAGTTATTTAGTAAATATAACACCTATATGCGTTATTCAGGACATTAGCAATGGAGTACCAAGATGAATAAGACAAATTACCGTGCTTATGGAACTCATACTTGATGGTGAAGTCAGATAAACAAGTAATTAGAAAAGAAATTGGTAAAGTAATAGTAGCGGTGTGCAAACATATACAGAGACAGAATGGTAGCAGTTAAGGATAGAAAGATAGACACCAGAAAAGGAAGGATTTGTAAAGTAAGAAATTGTTTGATATAATTATGAAGTTCAAGGCATGTCTAAAGAATGAAAATGACTTAGAGGGACAATAATTTGTGTTTGTTTGAATCATAGTTTTTGAGTTCTGTCCAACATATGTTTAGAGGAAGCTCTGAGGATTGCATGAAAGATTGGCCAGGAACATTGCCAATGCTCAGTGTCTCATCAGTTCTAGAGAGTAACCCATTTTTGTTTCCATCATGCCCACTGCCTTTTGGCAAAGACAAACAAAGATGAAAGTTAACAGAACCCATCTTCTCTTGAAGGCACTTTAGAGAGTAACTTTTATGACTTAAGCCTCCCTTTTGAAGATTTTCACCCTCCATGCCCAGCAGACATATAAACTACTTTTTCCAACCATTTTTTGTCTTCTTAAAAAGAGTTCTGGTAAATGTGATTTTCCCCATCAAGGTTTATTTCCAGTGATGTTTTAGTGCCCTGTGATATTCTAATGTCCTTTATATGCCCAGTTGGTTTACCCATTAATGTGGATCTGCGAAGAACCACTAAAATCGGAAAGTGACATGACCAGTCTTGCAGTTTAGAATAGTTGTTAAAAGAGTTCATACCTGGAAGGTGTGCAGAACAATGCCTGGCATATAATAAGCACCAGTAACGATGAGACATTATTTTAACAACCATAACTACTACCATACACTACTATCAAGTGAAATAAGACACAGATACACACTTTCCATCCCCACTCATCAATGACACAGACAAGGTCTGTCTCTTCTGCTAATGTGGCCCCATGAGAACAGAAAGCACATCTGTCTTATTGACTGATTTATGCCCAGTACTTAGCATTGCTCAATAATGATGTGTGGAGTAAATCAAGAATAAGCTAACTTAATCCTCATAACCCTGAAGTTTTTTTCTGAGCTGATGTAGTGAACTAATGTCATTTTCCCTCAGAGTAAAGTTGGTACCCATTCAACTCAAATCTTATATTGATTTTATTTAAGAGTGTAGATTCTCATCACAAGTAGGAAATGAAAAGAGAAGCATGTAATTAGGAGAGGAGAGAGACAGTCATCGTCCAATTAATTAAGAAATGATGCAACTCTGGCCCCCTTATTGTTTTAATAGAAACATTATTTCCCTTTTCATCCTGATTCAAGGAGGTGTGGGGATGAGACGAAGATTGCAGTAGCATAAGGAAGGAAGAGTCACAAATAAGTGGAGTCTGCAAGTGTAGACGGTGCATCTGCGAAGCCTGGCAGTGGAGGGAAAGTGGTGGGCACAGAATGACAGCTTCATTTCCTTGAGAGAAACCAAACATGGCTCTTTGTAAATCTTATGTTCACTTACTTTTTGGAGGGATAATAATAATAATTAATTAATGACATTACAGGGCATGCTTTGGCTAAAAAGTGATCTGTACTTTAATGTAATATATAATATAGTAATACAGCCTCAGTTTCTCCTATATTAAATGGGGATATAAATATTCCTTCTCATATAGGGTATCATGTATCATGCAAAGTGCTTAACATACTGATACATACTAAGATTCGTGAATGTAAATGTTTATCATTGGTATGTCTTTATAAATAACTCCTGACCTCGGGACTGGAAAGGAAAGATTTATTAACCTCACTTTGCAGGGGAGGGAACATCAGCTGGGAGAAATGAATTGGCCTGACCTGTCCCCTCTGTCTCTTAACTAGCAAATAGAAGAGCCAGGATTCTAATTCAGGCTTGCATAAAAAACTTTCTTCTGACAAAATTTGGTAACTTTTTTTTTTTAGTTGCAGTTTTTTAATTTGCCAATCTTGATAATGTACTCTTTTTTTCTTGTCTGCAATACATATTTTTAGAGTTTGTCAGGCTTTAGACTTTAATTAAAAATGAGCTCATTTGATGCTCAAACAGAAATCATCTCACCATATATTATTAATGGGAATGATTTCTGTTTGAGCATCTTCAGGTTCCTAAAACTCAAGGGCCACAAGGTTGGAAAGTGAGATGCAGAGAGATATGTACATGCATCCACATAGAAGGGGGAGAGCCAGGGAAGGGGGGAGATGTACACTAGCCCAGGTGAAGGGACACCCCTGGAAGCTGGGTTGCTAGACAACTCAGTATCTGGGAAGGGGCTGAGCCAAGAACACATTTGCAGTAGTTATACTTGAAAGGAGTAACAGAGTCCTCTCTGCCTGGACAGTGAAAGGGCAAGTCACCGAAATGAGCAAAGGAATAAATGAACAAAGGAACTAATACTGTTGCGAAAGGAATACCTTGTCCTTTCTATTATTATTAAATGATAGTGGTGCATCAGACATTGCTCTACTAGCTAGATACTTTACATGTGTTATCTTTACTCTTTAATAATAATGTGCTGTCTTCTTCAGATTAGCATAGCTCCTGGGAGCACAGTCTGGAGATCTTTCATTTTTCCTGAGTACCGCACTTGTCCAGATAAGTACTGAGTTAGCTCTTTATGAAAACTGGAGTTTGGCTTTACCTGTAAGAGGTACCGAAAAATGTAGGTGATTGGGAGTGAACAACTTGTCTCAAGTGGCATTTATTTTATTTTGTTCTGGGAGGCAGCAATATTAAAAACTGGGAGATGGGATTGTAGGCTTGACTCTGGAAAATTCTGACTTGGACACTCGTGAAGGTCACCTTCATGAGTGTAGGGAGGAGAGTGAACATGTGATTCCCCAAACCTTCCCAGATCAAGTCCATAAATCCATGAAATGATTAGCACTGTGTCCTGAGATCTTAGTACCAGGCTCCTAGAACAGGAAAAGCCTGTTCTGCTTTGAAACTCTGCCTCAGGTGCGATTTTCCAGGCTGCTGAGTACAATCGGGGGTCACCAATGTTTGACCAGCTGATCATAGGTACTGACAAGAGGGCATGTGTGTTCTGATTGTTGTTTACTGGATGCTGCATACTTGGAGAGTTAAAAGGAGCCTTCAGTGGTGCCACTTTTCATCTTCTCCTGTTTTACTACCTCCTACTCAACTCCCTTGATTGGGTACACACAGCAGGAAGACAGGCGCTTAGGGTTTGCCCAGAGGGGCTTCATTGAAAAATGCCTCAGGCTTCCCTTACTGCGAATGGAGGGTGGAGGAAAAAAGCTCCCATCTGCAAATGCTTCTAGGAGCACAGCTCCAGAAATACCCAGGCTTCTGTTAATACTTTCTCCAATAAATACCTGCTGCTGATGGACTTAATTTTCCAGAATCAAGTTTAAACTGACCTGAAAACTTCAGATTGCTAATGAGTGTTAGGGAAAGTCTGCTTTGGAGTGGAATGGGATCCTGAAGCCACTGTCTCATTAATCTGAGATCACCCTTTTTTAAAATTATTTTTCTCTAAATTTAGGATTATTTACAAAGATCCATCAAGTTTCTCCTCCAAAAATGCACTGAGGTTCCAAAGAGATGTATTAACACCTTGCACACAATAAGTAATAGCTCTTAGATCTTCAAACTTTTATATCGGAGATATCACTTGAGCATAACCATGTATTTCTTTTAATAGAAGCGATGGAGAAGATAAGAATTAGTCATTCCCTGCTTGAAATCAAGTATGATTCATTATTTGGCAAATGTTTATTAATTTATTATTAATCACTATTTGCAGAGTAAATATTGTAAGTATTTTTCTCATATGTCATACTGTATTATTGTCTATATGCTCAAGAATCTTTCTGACATGGTAATTGTTACAATATATCCTTTTAAATACAATTTTATTTTTTCTTCCTGCATTTTGATCCTGATTGTACCAGTTATTAACTTGGAAACAAACAGGTTAATTCACTTATTTAAATTTAATTTCCCTGAAATCTTTAAATGGGATATTACTTAAATGGGATGAGATAAATATGTAAGGTTATACAAGTTTCTTTTAATTCAACTCAATTCAGTACACACTTACTGAGCACCTATTCATCAGTTGCTCTGTATGTTATTTTATCTTCTTCTCAATCACCATATGAAGTAGGTATTATCCAGTCATACAGAGGAAGAAACTGGAGCTCAGAGAGTTAATAAACAATTTTCATAACCAGTGAATGACAATCACAATTTGAACATTAGTGTGATTCCGGTGTGATTCCGGTGTGATTCCCTGGCTGCCTCCCTAAGCATGAGTTACCATTTTTTATAGTTTATTATTCATTTCAATGTGGTCTTTCATTAGTAAAATATTTCTCTTACATCTCCTGTTTTACAAAGTCATTTTGCCATGGGATTAATGTCATACATTGAATGTCAAATAAGAGCCTTGACATTGAATGTCAAATAAGAGAGGATAGATGGTATTGAAAATCTGGGGAAAAGAATGGAAAAGATAGAAGTAAAAGATGAGTAGTTTTTTGGCCAGGGAAATTCACACCCAGAATGTAAGTTTTGGTTGGGAATATTTGCATAATATTGAAAAATATATATTCCTATCTTGAATTTTAACTTCCTTTGTCATACCTTTAATAATTCTCCCCTTCTTCTCCCCCCAAAATCCTTTCATTCTTGTACAGTTTTGTCTTTGCTTCAGCAAACTGGCTTTTTCTCAGGAGTTGTGTATTTTCAACTCCCAGTCAATTAAACTCCATCAGCATCAGAGTCATTACTACCCTCAGAATTGGTTCTTTGGTAGGACCATGGGTAAAGAGTTTTTAGATGAATTCCATAAGAAATAAGGTTCTATTGATCAAAAAAATGATGAACATGAAAATAGCACTGTGTTCCAAGTATTCTGTTAGTTTCCAGGAATATGAAGTCATGTTTAGAGACAGATTCCATTCTCCAAGAAACAAGCATTTAAACTTATAATAACAGTGACAGATGATAAAGGCATTAATAGAATTGTACCATAGAAACATGAGTGGAGAAAAAATACCATAGGGAAGTCAAAACAGATTTATAGATAATGTGGTGATAGAAAAAATCTAGAATGGAGACTGGGAATTTACCCTGAAGAAAAGCAGAAGTTGGGCAGTGTAAGCTAAGGAAACAGTGTGAGCAAGGACAGGGTGGTATGAACAAATCTCAATATGTTTCCATCTGACACAGAAGCCAAAAGTGGGAAAACCTAACATTAGTCCTATGAGATTTTATCTTAACATTAAATATCAAACAAAACAAAACAATAATAACAGAATTTGACTTTAGATTAGACAAAATATCTGCTGTATATATTAAAATATTAGTAGATTGATCCATTTATTCATTTAAGATTACCTGGGGGCACCTGGGTGGCTCAGTCGGTTAAGCGACTGCCTTCGGCTCAGGTCATGATCCTGGAGTCCCGGGATCGAGTCCCACATTGGGCTCCCTGCTCAGCGGGGAGTCTGCTTCTCCCTCTGCACTCCTCCCTCTCGTGCTCTCTCTCATTCTCTCTCTCGCAAATAAAAAAAAAAAAAGAAATTTAAGATTACCTGTTGGTTGATTCTTCTACCAAACGCTTGGCTAGCCACTGAGCATTCAATGATGAATAAAGTAGACATAATCCCTGACTCAGAAAGTTTGTTATACAATGGAGTAACAAACATTAAACAACAACAATATCAGATAGATAATGGATGGTCACTAATGTGGTAAGTATTATGGTAACATCAATACCATGGATGAAAGAGAGGCGTCTCAGCATAACATTTGCTGGTGGGATTGGTGAACAAGGTCAAGAGAAAGAAATTCAACCCAGGAATGAATACATACAAAATCAGCATAGAGGATAAAGGTTGAAACTATCAAGTGTTTAATTTCAAAAAGAGACAAATATCTGCTTTGGCAGCAGTCTATAGGAAAAGGTTTGAAGCATTATATTTGGCCCAAGTATAAACAAGATTACCCATGTTCATGTTACTATTTGTTTTAAATTAATTCAGTGGCTTCACTAAAATAACAAAGAGCCAAATTATGAGTGTGATATTCCTACTCATTTTCCTGTTTTATAGATACATCTGATACATGCAATTTCTAAATATATTTCTTAAATCTATTTCTAAATCTATTTCTTCTAAATATATTTTAGTGACATTAACAAACTAAAATGTTCACAAACTAAAATGTCCTACCAAAGAACCACATTCTGAGGGTAGTAATGACACCCAGGACCTACAAATCATGCTGTGTGTAGCAATGGGTAAAAAAAAAAAAAAACAGTTCCAAACCTGGAGGTGGCACAGAATGGTTGTAAGAGCTACATCAGACATTATGTTCAGTCCAGCCCTTTCTAGCTACTGGCTGTACCTCCTTGAGCAATTTATTAATTTCTCTAAGCCTTAATTTGTTAATCTTTATTGGAGATAAAAATATAACCTATTTCTTATTATTGTGAAGATGAAATAATACAATACATGTAATATGTTCAGAATACCAGTCATGTAGTACATGTTCAACAAATTTTAGCTAGTATATATCTGATGTCTGCCAATTCTGATCATCCAGTTTGCTTTCCTAATCTTCTATTTGTAACTCTCCCCTGGCCTCTTTCTTTAGGAAACTGCTCTTCTTCCACTGCAATCCTGTAATTCTGTGGAACTCCCAACCACAATATCCATCTACCAGATGATAGAGGTGGGCTTGTAACCCAAGCCTAAATAACCATAATGTTTCATCACCCTGGCCAGTGATTGGTAATGGATCATTATGTGAACCTAGCTGGCCAGTTAGAATCCTTCCCTGATGTTTTTATTATTTACTTATTTAATTACTTGTAAAGATTTTATTTCTTTCTTTGAGAGACCACGGGGGTGGGGGTGCAGAGGGAGAGGGAAAGAGAAATCCAACACTCCGTACTGAGCATCGGAGCCCACCATGGGGCTCCATCTCACGACCCTCAGATTAGACCTGAGCTGAAACCAAGAGTCAGTCACTTAACCAACTGTGCCACCCAAGCACCCCCTTTACTGATGTCTTTACATGCTAAGCTGCAGGAAACTTTCTCACCTTTCAGACTGTAATGATGTGACTTCCTAGCTATAGAGGCCATGTCTGTCATCACATGGGGAAGCCTGAGTAAATGAAGCCAACTTCCTAAAAGAAGTAGAGGTGAGAGATGGAGAGAGTCATGGTGAGAAAAAGCTCAAGTCTTATCTCTTAGAGACAAAACGGTGCTCTGGCTCCTGCAGTTCTTCCCTCACTTAAGAAAACATCGCTAGTGCCCTGCCAATAAATCTCTATGTGTTGCTTGAGTTAGTTTGGGTTGAGTTTCTTTCTTTTCTTTTTTTTTTAAAGATTTTATTTATTTATTTGTCAGAGAGAGAGAGAGCACACAAGCGGAGGGGGTGGCAGGCAGAGGAAGAAGCAGGCTCCCCGCTGAGCAGGGAGCCCGATGTGGGACTCGATCCCAGGACTCTGGGATCATGACCTGAGCTGAACAGACGCTTAACCGATTGAGCCACCCAGGTGTCCCATTGGGTTGAGTTTCTTTTACTTGTGATTGAAATTGTTCAAATGATTACTGTTGTTATATTATGGCATTTGGTGGATGGCTACTAAGCATGATACTTAGGAATTAGTAAGTTCTCAGTAAATATTTTTAAATGAATTGAGTGTTTTCTTTTTTCATATTGATGAATTGGAAGATATTTTTCTGAATTAATATATGATTATGAAGGATTATATAAAGTAGATATATTCAGAATTAAATAAAATACAGCATCAGAATTTATTAGAAGAAATGGCATAGGAGAAAATAGTTGAGTCTCTCAAGTGAGGCATACTTAAATTCAAACCCCACCTTTATCACTTATTAGTTGGGTGGCTTTGGGAAGAGCCCTTAATTTCTCTGAGATCAGTTTTCCCTGTAAGATAAAGAAATAAGTACTATGATATGATGTTATTGTATTAGCATAAACATTTTGTATCCTTATGCCTTCTCTAACTCCTAAGAATCTAGGCTCTTTGATTGTATAAACCTTTTTTGCATAAGATACAACATACTAGTGTTAATAAAGCTGCATTATAAAAAAAAAATGAAGTAAATTCAAAAGACCATGTACTAGATTCTAATTATACTTTCATTTCAAAAGTTTCTAGAGAAAATTTAATTTGTTGTGCCATATTTTAAATATTTTTTTAAATAACCACTTTCCATGAATAGAAGGCCATTTAAATATATGTTAACACTCTTTTAGGAAAATTGCAATAAATATCTTGTCAAGCTTTAATTATTGACTGACTACATTGGCTTTTCTGTTAATTAATCATGAGTCATTTCCATACCCCAATTTTTAAATGTATTTCATTAATAACAGTTTTCTTTGTATATTTTAGTATCTCTTAATGAAATTGTTTGTGCAGCCAATAATCAGAATAGTGAGGCTTGGATCATGGAATCACTACAGCCCTTGCCTCCTTTCAAATGCTTATCTTTCCTGATAATCGAGGGTATTATTTCCCATAGACAGCTTCATATGTCTAAGACATATTAGAAGCTGTCTTTAACAATCATTTTCCATTACCAAGGGAGTTTGGGATAATGGAATGTGTAGTCACTTTCAATTTGTGTCAAATTTTCTGATGCATTTGTACCACCAACATTTTATCAGCTTGTCACTAGAACAAATGAAGTTGCAAATTGCATTGACTTTTTTTCATGAAATCTTTGAAACTGTTTATTTTTAACATGACTTCTCTCCTTTTTATTTCTATATATATAGTGTAGCAGGCTTGATTTTCAACTTTCAGGGTCTTTGTCACTTAGTGAGTATGGCATTCGGGCACAGTAATTTCCTAGGTCCTTGAAGGTTTTGGGAGAAAATATTCAGGCATATAGGGCATATTAAAGCTGAATGCAGATTGAAGCAATAAGCATTGAGCAATTTGGTGAACTACCTGTAGGCAGGAGTGGAGAATTTCTGACACATCAGGAAAGCCGTTATGCTCCTGTTACGTTCAATAGCCCAGTTGGCCTAAAAGGTTACAGGTGATGTATGTTTTCATTACCTCCTATGGGCTTGACGCCCCAGAAGACCCCAGATGGCTTTTGTGGCTGTGGTTCTCTTCATTTGCCCTGGAGCAGCCTCTGTCACATCACACCAGTTATGTCTGTGAGGAATATTGTCCCGTGATCTCTATAATATTCTTCTGCCTGAAAATCTGTAAGAGCTTACCTCCTGGAGAGTAACTGGAAGCTCTTCAAAAACACATTTTGATTTCCTGGGTGTCAGCTGTCACTGCAAAAGCAATAACAGCAATAAAACAGCATTGACAACATTAGTTATCACTTATTGAATATATATTATGTACCAGGCATGCTTTACATACAGTATTTCATTGTATCTTCTTTAACATATTCCAGCAAGCCAGGTGTCATGATTTCTATTTCATATATGAAAAAGTAAGATGACTTTTAGAAAGTAACTTGTCCAAAACCAGATTCCTAAATGCATCAGACAGAGATAGCATTCACCCCAGGTCTGTCTTTCTCAAAGAAGTTCTTAACAATTGTGGATCATATTTAGTCCAACATGTAGTAGTTCACAGTCTAGTTGAAGAGAAAAATATATGTAAAGGATACCTATTATACAATAATATTTTCATTTAGAAAAATGTGTGTTTAAAGGGCAAGGGAAGCAGTATGTATTAAGAGCTATTAATACCTGTCTTTAGGGGAAGTAATTAAATCTGCAAAGGAGGGGATCAGAAAATCCATAGAAAAGTGGTAATTTGTCAGTAGAAACACAGTATTACAAGAACTGGAACCAATGTTTAAGCAAAGGACCAGAGTAAGCCTTGAAAGTACAGTGTGTTGGGGGAGCAGTAAAAAAGTCAAGAGTGATGTAGGAAAAGAAACACTCCAATGTCTTCACCTGTCTATATGAGCATAGGAAAAACTAAAGGTGCAGAAGAGCAGACTATAAGAGGAGAGGGAACAGGAGAGACTGAAAGAAGACCTCCCCTATCTCTTTTAAATTAAAGTCCATTAAAATGTGAATTTATGGGAGACCTTTATTTTTAAAATAAAATGTGAGGATTGATACCTGTCTTACCTATGACCTGGGATTATAGGAACACTGAAACAGGTATTATGTAGATACAAGCAGCTGTTTGAGGATATGCAACTTGCCTATCTTGGTCATGACTGTCTCCTGTCATCTTGAAATTTTATTTTAATATTTTTCCCAGAAGGAAATTAGTTAAAATAAATAAACTAAGCTATATTCATTTTAGTGTTGTTTCATATTTAATAACATTTCTTTGTATAGTCATTCAAGAAACATTCCACATGGAGTAGAAATGAGGCAGAGGAGATCCCAGTATATGGCACAGATTATATAAAAGCCCTCTCCTGAAGTAGTAAAGTCAATTTTACAGAAGTCTCCGGTGCAGATACCAAGGTATTTAATAAGTAGTTGGAATGTCCTTAACACGAATCCAATATTAAGTTTGGTCTTCTAAAAAGCAAGTATTCCTTCACTTAAAATGACCTTGTGTCATATGTGCAAAAAGGTTGCTTTAATATAATGGGACTGTATCCATCCATTTGTCTTAGAATGATGTACATTTGTTTTAGAATAAGAATTTCTCTTTCATTACATAGGCTATTATTTGCTTTGTCAAATCCCTCTTGGCCTTGAGCACACTCTAGAAATAGGGATTCTTTAGAAATGCTGATAAGGATGTTCTACTAAATATTACCCTTTATAAATCTTTGAGGAGGCTCAGGAATTGGTAAAGCACTGTAAAGATTTATACAAGCAGACACAAATCTGGGCAAATGAGGACACATCTGGGACATAGCTGAGTCTAACTTCTCAAGGGCCTGTGCTATGTAATGCTGATTAATTTCTTTTATTTTGGAAACACAACAATAAATATGTGCTCCTTTGATTTTTTAACACCTTTATTAATGTCTAATTGATATATAATAAACTACACATATTTAAAGTATATAATTTCATGGTTTTGACATATGTGTATACCCATGAAACAATCACTACAATCAAGATATGAACACATCCATCACCCCCAAAAGTTTCCTGTTGTCTGTTTATTATTTTTTCTTCCCATGCCTTGGTGACCCCTCCTCACAACTCCTGATGTGCTTTCTGTCATAATTCATTTCCGTTTTCTATAATTTGATATAAATGGAATCATATAGCATGTTGTCCGGCTTACTTCACACAGCATAATTATTTGAAGATTTATCTGTATTGTAGTATACATTGGTAGTTTATTCCTGTTTATTTCTGGTATAGTTATTGCATTGTATGGGTATTCATGGTTTGTTTACCCATTCTCCTGTTGATAGGCAGAAGTCTCTTAATTTACTTTTCATGACCTTTTGTCTCATGTCTCTGATGTTAATAAATTCTTTCTGAAAAAGTATTTCAAAAGCTAAGTTCTCCACTGCCTCTTAGTCATAGAGAGGAAAGAAGTACCTTAAGAACACACAAGGGTAGAATTACAATATTTATGATGATGATAATAATAATAATAATAATAATAATAATGTGCTTATGATAAGAATAGCACCAGATGAATTTTGTTGCTGTTTTTTAAACTGGACATAGCATCACTAATAATGTGAGCTGTTCCCACCCCATTTTATTTTTAACTATTTTACAAAGCAATTCATGGCTTACAAAGATGTGACTAAAAACTATTATGATGAAATATGAATCATTCATTTAATAAATATATTTTGAATGCTTACTCTATGTCAGGCACAGGACTAGGAATAAGGGATTCAAAAGTGACAAAAGACACATCCTAGTTCTTTTATTCAAAAGTGGATTTGTTGTAAGCATAATGAGAAGTTTAAGCATATACACAGGCCCTTTCAAAGCCCTGGCTTTGGCAATGTGTTCACATGGTCACATATTTTGTAGTGTTTGCAAAATCAATCTATTTTAAAGGCACTGATAAGAACCTCTGTCTCTCTACACTCCAGTTTTCCTACTACATACTTTTTCCCAGGAGGAGTGGCATTGGAGTTGTCAGGGGCAGTCTGGAGATCCAGCTAAGGGAAATTGGTGTTGAGAAGTAGATGGGTAAATAGAAACAGACATACATACATACATACTACATATATGTAGTTTGGATGTAGTAGCACAGATTCATGTGGTTCACAGATAATGCTATATATATTAATTTAGACTCGTCACCCCAAGCTAGAAATGGTATGTAGAAATCCTGCTGCCCACTGTGCTACCTCACCTGGCTTATATAATATAAAGGTATCCAGTGGTGCTGTATACTAGAAGAATGTGGATGGTAGAGGAAAAATTAGGTTTGAATTGGTCAGACTCAGAAGTTTGGGGGGGTGTTTGTGTGTGTGTGTGTGTGTGTGTATACACACATACAAATATATATATATGTGTATAAATGGTGTGTGTGTATATATACACATCTCTCTCTATATATACACCCATATATATATATATATACACACACACACACCCTTATATATATACATACACATATATATACACACACCTATATATATATAGAGAGAGAGAGAGAGATGTTAGGCTATTAATTAATAAAACTATAATGTTATTTTTCTGTGTATGGGATGTTGTACTATTTGTCAGCTTTTAATATTTTATTTGTGTGTGATGTATTTCCTCATTTTAAGTAAATATTAACAGGTGCACTTGATTTCCTATTTGTAATCTTGGATTATTTTTATTAGAGTCCTTCCCCAACTTACAAATACTTGAGGCAACAAAAAACTAAGATTCATTGCTGTTCATGTCTTACAGTTCAGTGGGGAAGATAGACCTGTAAATGTACAATTTAGATACAAGGTTATAAAGGTTAAATAAAAGAACTTCAAGGAGTGCATAGGACAGGAATACTTACTTGGAAGGACAGAATAGACTTCTTGGAGAAAGTGGTGTTAAAGCTGAGAGATAGTTTAAGTTTTCAAAGATACGTATGTCCTGCGTGTCTGTGTACCTGTGTCTGGGGCAGGGGAGAAAGATAGGAGGGTGTTAAAAGGTGTTTTTCTTTACCCTTAGACATACAGAATTTTAAAATAGGTGGGTGGTGACACAAGATCAGATTTTCCAGTTTTTTTTTTTACATACTTTTTACATACATTAGTTACATACATATTACATTTAATCCTGATGGGCATGAAATGCCAAGAGTTTAGGCAGAGGGACCATATATGATTATGTGTCTTCCAAAACTGTTTCTTTGCTATAAGGCAGATGTCCTTAATTCTCTAGAGGCAGTTGTCAAAGAACACTTTTCAAATGCAGTAGCATTTGGTGAAGGAATGCTCCTCATTGTGGTGAATGGTATCTGGGATTCCATTTTAAACACCAATAATGTAGGCCCCACCCAGGCATTGCGGACTTAATCAATATTTGTTATAGGGAGAGGTTCAGAAATAATGGGCTGATGTTTCTGTCCATTTTCTACTGTTTAATTTGCTTTGTGAGCTTGACAGATTATTTCTATCCTGTAAACTTCCGTTCCCTTATGTTCACAAAAGCGGTAAAAATCCCACTTTATAGACTGTTTTGAGAACAAGAGGATCTAATAAAATAATTCAGAATAGAAGTGCCTAGCATTAAATAGATGTTCAGTAAGTTTCCAACAAATATGCACTTTAAAATTCTACCATTTTAGGATTAAATATTTAAATATAAGGTTAGAAGTCATAAAAGTCCTAGAAGAAAACATAGGCAGTAAGCTCTTTGAGGTAGGTGTTTGCAATTGTTTTTTTGATCCGTGTCCTCAGGCAAGAGCAGCAAAAGCAAAAATAAACCAAAGAGACTACATCAAACTAAAATCTTTTGCACAGCAAAGGAAATCATCAACAAAATGAGAAGGCACTCTACTGAATGGGAAAAGATATTTGCAAATCCTGTATCTGATAAGGGGTTAATATCCAAAATGTATAAGGAACTTATACAACTCAAGATAGATAGATGATAGATAGATAGATAGATAGATAGATAGATAGATAGATAGATAGATAATAAACAGAGATATATTTAAACAAACAATCCTATTAAAAATTGAGAGGTTTCTAGGTGGCTCAGTCAGTTAAGTGTCTGACTGTTGATTTTGGCTCAGGTCATGATCTTGGGGTTGTGGGATGGAGCCCCATGTCAGACTCTGTGCTAAGTGTGGAGTCTGCTTCAGATTCTCTCTCTCCCTCTCATTCTGCCCCTTCCCCCACCCTGAGTGCACCTGTGTGCACGTGGTCTCTCTCTCTCAAATAAATAAATAAGATCTTTAAAAAAAAAAACACAACGAGATATCACCTCTCTCTCTCTCAAATAAATAAATAAGATCTTTAAAAAAAAACACAACGAGATATCACCTCACACCTTTCAGGATGACTAGTATAAAAAGACAAGAAATATCAAGTGCTGGCGAGGATATGGATGAGAGGGAACCCTCATGCACTGTTGGTGGGAATGTAAATTGGTACAGCCACTATGGAAAACAATATGGAGGCTCCTCAAAAAATTAAAAATATAACTATTATGTGATCCAACAATTCCACTTCTGGATATTTCTCTGAAGAAAATGAAAATACCAATTAAAAAGGGTATGTGCACCCCTGTGTTCATTGAAACATTGTTTACAATAGCCAACATATGGAAGCATCCTAAGTGTCCATTGATAGATAAGTGTGTAAAGAAGATACACATACACACACATACACACAAACATATATACATATATACACACAAAGGAATATTCTAATGGAGCATTCCTCAGCCATAAAAAAGAATGAAATCTTGCCATTTATAACAACATGGATAATAAGAGAGGATATTATGCTAAGTGCAGTAAGTCAGAGAAAGGCAAATACCACATGATTTCACTTATATATGTAATCTAAAAAATGAAACAAACAAAACAGAAACAGTTTTCTAGGTACAAAAAACAATCTTGTGTTTGCCAGAGGAGAGGGGGTTGGAAGTGGGTTGAAATAGGTGATGGGTATTAAAAGGTACAAATTTCCAATTATAAAATAAATAAGTCACAGGGATATAATGTACAGCATAGGGAATATAGTCAATGATATTGTAAGAACTTTGGTGACAAATGGTAGCTAGATTTATCATGGTGACCACTTCCTAATATATAAAGATGTTGAATCACTATGGTGTACACCTCAATCTAACATGTCAACTACAGTTCAATTACAAAAAAGAAAAGTTCTGTCATTTTGTAATGAGATGCTGTCTATAGCTCTTCTCTTATGTTCTTCATGAGGTACTTTTTGGAGAATGGCTCTCAGAAGATTTTTTTTCCCTAAATGTGTAATGTCTCATTGAATTAATTTACTTAGTAAAAAATTGAATAATGCTTAGAAGTCCATTAAAAGAGTGATTTTAACAGGTCACTGAAAGCTTATTTTATATCCTTCTGTGAATACTCCGATATTTACTTAATATTCAAGATGATCCACCTCTTTTTAAAAAGACAGGACGATACCTTCTACAAGATGCTATTCAGTTGTACCATCATCCTGGATGCAGTTTTGAGAAGTGGAGTGCATATGAATGTTCTATATCACTGTAGTCTTCATACTGATCTGTCATGGCTAAAGTGACTTCCCAGAATGCCCAATTTTATTTTGTTTTTAAAAGTAAGCAGTGGTAGGCCAAGTTTTTACAGTACAGATCTGTGGATGTGGTTTGGGATAATATTTGTCTCACCAACTCCTACTCCTTTGTAATAGTCTTGCTTTGAACATTGCTAGTTCAAAAGTTACCTCCCTGGCCCTAAGGTCAAGTTCCTTTTTTTTTGTATATTCCCTTAGTTCCTTGTGTCTCAGTTCCCTGTATCTTCTCACTCATTGTCTATTGTTACATCTGTGTTGCATATTGAACATCTGTCTTTCTAATATATAAGCTATAAGAGTATAGGAACTGAATCTGACCTGCTAAACACTATGTCCCCTTCACTTCTGGAAGTACTTAGCATATAACAAATATCCAATAAACGTTTATCAAGTGAATGATGAATGATTATATGAATGATCATTTAGTTAAGAATCAAGATTGCAACCAGAGGGGTGCCTGGGTGGCTCAGTCAGTTATGTGTCCAACTTTTGACCTCAGCTCAGGTCTTGATATAAGGGTTGTGAGTTAAAGCCCTGCATTGGGCTCCACGCTGGGCATGTAGCCTACCAAAAAAAAAAAAAAGAAAAGAAAAGAAATCACAACTGGAAACAATAGTCCTAGACCTTTTAGGATCCATGTAGAAATAAAAAGTTCTTCAAATTCTAAAGCTGAGGAAATTTTGAGAAATTAAGAGAGAAATAAATACAGAAGAAATACTGATTTTTTTAAAAGACCCGAGCTATTAAAAACAAAAAATGCCATGCATAACTTGGTTTTCTCATAAAATTTTAGCATTTGTTTCACTAAATTGAAAAGCAGAGTTTATATAGACAAGCAAATATTTATAAATTGAATTTACTTTGAGCTATTTTTCATCTTTTTTTATTATTATGTTATGTTAATCACCATACATTACATCATTAGTTTTTGATGTAGTGTTCCATGATTCATTGTTTGCGTGTAACACCCAGTGCTCCATGCAGTACGTGCCCTCTTTAATACCCATCACCAGGCTAACCCATCCCCCCATCCCCCTCCCCTCCAGAACCCTCAGTTTGTTTCTCAGAGTCCATAGTCTCTTTTTCATCTTTAATACAAATTCAGCCCCAAGCTGCTGACCTTTAAAAAAGCAACACTCTTATCATTTGTTGGGTGATGAGATAAAGAAAAAAATTATCCATGGTCCAATTAAAAAAAACAGCATTTTTAGGGTGACTGGCTTGGTGTCCCTTAGTGACAGACACAGGGTAAAGAGGAAGAGTGAAAACAAATTTATATTCATTGAACATTTATCAGGAGTCAGTCCCCAAACTAGGCACTTTACATGGATTATCTGATTTAATTTCCATAACAGTAATTTGGGGTTAATATTATATTTCATTTTTTGAAATGAAATACTGAGGCACAGTTGGCAAACAACTTTTCTAAAAGCATTCTTAGTTAAGACAAGGGGGAGTGGGGGGTGCCTTAGGCTCAGGTTGTGATCCCAGGGTTCTGCTTCTCCCTCACCCTCTGCCCTTCAGCCCTGCTTGTGCGCTTGCACGCTCTCTCACTCACTCTCGCTTTGCTCTCTCTCTCAAATAAATAAATCTTAAAAAAAAAAAAGACAAGGAGTGAATTGTAAATAGGTTTTTTCCAGGACCCAACGCTCAGGCTGATGGTCTCACCATGGCACAGGAAACAAAAAAAGCTCTCATTTTTTTTAATTTATTTTTTTTTATTATTATGTTATATTAATCACCATACATTACATCATTAGTTTTAGATGTAGTGTTCCATGATTCATTGTTTGTGTATAACACCCAGTGCTCCATGCAGAACGTGCCCTCTTTAATACCCATCACCAGGCTAATCCATCCTCCCACCCCCCTCCCCTCTAAAAGCTCTCATTTTTTTTAAGATTTTATTTATTTATTTGAGAGAGAATGAGATAGAGAGAGCATGAGAGGGGGGAGGGTCAGAGGGAGAAGCAGACTCCCCGCTGAGCAGGGAGCCCGATGTGGGACTCGATCCCGGGACTCCAGGATCATGACCTGAGCTGAAGGCAGTCGCTTAACAAACTGAGCCACCCAGGCGCCCTAAAAGCTCTCATTTTTAAAACAGAAGCTCAGAAACGGCCATATCCTGGAATCGTTTTCCTCTTTGGAAAAAAAAGGCAACGTCTTCAAAGGCAAAAAGTATCTAATCTCTATTCTTTCAGGATCTGAACCAGTACTATTCAATAAGGTGACCCACATATTTAAAATTACATGTTCTAGTAGATGCATTTTTAAAAAGTTAAAAGAAATAGATGCAATTAATTATAATAACATTTTAACTCAATAAATATATACACAATATTATTATTTCAACATAAACAATATAAGATTATTAACGTAAATTCTTTTTATAGTATATTTTCAGAATCTGATGTGCATTTTCCACTTGCAGCATATCTGGATTAGCCACATTTCAAGAGCTCACTAGCCGAAGGGCATGGGAACTGCCTTGATGGGTAGCAGAGATCTGGATAGTTCTAGTTAGGACTAAATAAACTGTCTCAGACGGGGAAACTTTACACCTTATTCATTAAAGTATCAACATGTCCACTGTCATTTCTTCTATATTGCTGACCTTCTCAGTGCTGTTTGAGGATGAGTAACCTAGGTTTTAGAGTCAGATCTCCATAAATCTCTGCTCTGCCCCGTACTAGCCATGAGTCTTTGAACATGTTATTTAACACGTTTTAGCCTCAGTTTTGCCATTTATGAAATGGGGAGAATGATGCCTAGCTCACAAGGTAGTGGTAAGTTAGATATAAATCTCCTGGCATATGACACTTGCTCCATAATTAGATGCTCTTAATGCTAAAATTGAATCTCATTTTCTTCTGTGTGGACTTTAATAGAGATTGAGTGCACTATTCTTGACACAGAAATTCACATAGTTTACTAGTCTACATATGGCACTTCTCCTAGCCCCCAGCCCAGTCCCACCTCATTGCTGTACCCATAATTGTGAATCTGGGTCAATCAATCACTCACCCTCTGTGAGTAGATAAAAATTGGTATGGATCTCATACATGTTGATGTATTTATTGTTTTCTCAGACATTGGAGTTTCCTGCAGAATGACATGTGCGGGCTAATTGGGATAATTTATAACCTTTTAGAAATATCATTAGCTCACTTACAGAGGAATACTCTGTAGTATTGAGCTCTTTAAGTATTTAAGCTCTTTAAGGCCCATCTACTATCAACTAGAACAAAAGGAAACTACAGACATATCCATTCTGTTCCTTGTTTTTTAAATTTTATTTTATTATGTTAATCACCATATATTACATCATTAGTTTTTGATGTAGTGTTCCATGATTCATTGTTTGCATATAACACCCAGTGCTCCATGCAGAACGTGCCCTCTTTAATACCCATCACCAGGCTAACCCATGCCCCCACCCCCCTCCCCTCTAGAACCCTCAGTTTGTTTCTCAGAGTCCATCGTCTCTCATGGTTCGTCTCCCCGTCCGATTCCCCCCTTCATTTTTCCCTTCCTACTATCTTCTTTTTTTTTTTTTAACATCCTTTGAAACAAATAATACATTCTGTTCCTTCTCCCCAGGTGAAACAGATTATTACAAGTCCCCACATACTTTCTCTTGATTTCTCCTGGTCCTAAGCTAATTGCATGAGTCTCCCTACACCAATTCTAAAAAGTGCTAAAGGCTCACATATGCATCTTGAAGTTTCTTACCAACAATATGTAGAAAATGCCTACTGAAGCAGGAGCTGTGTGTTCAAAACTCAGGATTCTGTTTATAGCATTTCTCCCACTTCTACCTATCTGAGAAGGCCCAGCTTGTTACTACTCTCTCCCAAAGCTAGTACCTCAGAATCAGCTGTTTATCCTCAAAGAACATATTATCCCTTTCTTAAAAACCCAGTCAGAGATGGTGTGGAGAATTCCAAGTAGAATTATCTCAATAATTTTCCTTTCTTAAAAAGGCATGCTAAAGAAATCAGAAAATTACTCTCAATGTGTAGTTTTGACTTACTCAAAATTGCCATCCTATTGATTGTAGCTTCTGAGTCAAAGTATAGCAATATTTGCATTCTGGCTTTCATTTCCCAAAATAAAACCCAAATTTACAGTAAGATTTTTCTCATATACTGTCTTATCCTTTCAAAAGCTAGTTAATAAATTAAAATTTGAGAAATATTCACAAAAATGTTATTATAACTTGAATTCTGTATTTTAATAACAAATTAATAAAACATGGTATTTATATGTTTTATAGAGGATCACTGGCAAGAGTCTGTGTGTGTGTGTGTGTGTGCATGTACTCACATGCACGTGTGGGTATGTATGCAACTTATATGCTAGTGTACTATTAAAAAAGGTTTGGCAGAAAACAAGAGAAGTGGTAGTCTAAATAAGTCCTACAAATATGATCACTTAAAATTCATCAAATATTTTATACTTACTTTAAATTCTTACTGTTAGGTTGTGAACAAAATTGCTTTACTATCTATGTCTTATAGATGAGAAAGCTAAGGTCTTGAGTATTTAAGTGGTTTTCTTGGGCATAGTTTTCGGCTGAGAAAAGGATGTCACTTCTCCTATAGTACCGTATCTGTTGAAAACTTATTGGTGAATTAATCAACAATTAACAAGGCGTAAGCTCCATTTTATAGGTATTCATAAGACTTTCTTTGCTAAATAAAGCCTTTTCTTTGGTTAGAGAAAATACCCTGATTTATAAATGTAAATGCATTTTTGAGGCTACAAACATCAGCTTCATCTCTTAAAAGAGGTGGTATTGTTTTACTGGAAAGCGTCATTTAATGTCAGCTCCTCATTCTCTATTCATGGCTCTTACCACTTTTTGGCAGTCTGACATTGGAAAATTCCTATCTTCACTGTACTCTAAAACAAGTTAATTCTTGATTCCTTAACTATTTCCTCACAGTATTATAAAGCACAAATAAATGTGGAATGTGAATGTTTGTTGACAGTATTGGGACCACATGCAAGACATAAGGCATCCTTTCTACTCCTTTGCTCACTGAGCTTGGTAACTCAGTGTGGCTCTGTGCTGTAGACACAGGCTTTGGAAAGAGATTGTCCTGGATGAGAATCCCTGCTTAAACATTCACTAGATTGGAAATGGTGGAGAGGCATTTAACTTTCTGAATCTCATTTTCTTCATCTGTGAAATGGCTATTTTGACCTCTCAGGGTTGTTGTGAAAATGATGCCTGCTGAGAAATACGCTCCAATCCCCTGCAGTTGATTAACGTGGTAACTGAAAGAAAGCCACTCTGTAATTTATATTGTGGCAAACTACTATCACTTCTTTCTCTTTCATTCTATTTGTTTCAAGCAAAAGCAAAGCATATCCAGCCTTTAACTTATAACAAAAACCAACCTCAAGAGATTTAAACATATTTCTCACTTTATAAGGTAGCTGCATTATCCTTTGAAAACAAAGACCAATACATTACCAGTCACTGGCCTCTTAGTTGTCACTATGACAGTACTCCTCTTCCCTAACCATTTCTCATTACATTTAGTATAACATTTGAGAGAATCATTATACATTAGTCATTGTGGGACCAAAAAAAAAAAAAAAAAGAAGAAGAAAAGGAAAAAAAACAAAAGATATATATAATTAAAAGGGAGATAGTCAAAGATTCAAACTGTTGTTTTGTATGAACACCTTGTTGGCTGCAGCAGGTGCAGATGGACAAATAGATTGCCTATCAGAATATCTGTAAGTGAAAAAACAAACCACCATCACCAGCATTAACAACAGCAAATAATTTCTGCATCATCTGTCAGAATAGTCTCATATCACTCTCACTGAGTATTTGATTTAGACAGTTATCAGAATTAATTTGCATTACTCAAAGGGGATCAAAGGGCTGTTGCATTATTTACATGTCAGCTGTCCTCATTTACTATTTAAAATTATAAATGATCCCTATTCTTAGAGGAACATAAATGAGAACTGCTTTACGACCTGAAAAAAGTCACTACCATGTGCAGGTCTAACCCACATTAAAGAACCTTCACCATTTCCTTGAGTCTTTCTAGATACAAAAGATGGTAACAGTTGTTTGAAAATACTTTAGTTAATGTACAACATGAGAAGCACCTCTGTGATGGGAAAAGAAGTGATCATTTAGTGCTTCTCAAAGAGGGCACTATTGACATTTAGGGGGTGAGACAAGTCTTCATTTTGAAGGACATTCTAGCACATCGAAAGATGTTTAGAGGGATGCCTGGGTGGCTCAGTTAGTTAAGCATCTGCCTTCAGCTCTGGTCATGATCCCAGGGCCCTGGGATAGATCCCGCATCAGGCTCTCTGCTTAGTGGGGAGCTTGCTTCTCTCTCTGCCTTCTGCTCCTCCTGCTTGTGTGCTCTCTCTCTCTCCCCTGACAAATAAATAAATAAAATCTTAAAAAAAAAATCTTCAGAATCCCTGTCTTAAATACTTTGGGACAACCAGAAAATATCCCCCACACACATTTTTAAATGCTATCTAGGGGATATGATATTTCCTAGTTGAGAACTACTGAGATAAAGCAAGGTAGGGATCATCTGGACACTAAGAGCCCATCTTTGGAATCAGAAGGATCTGGATTTGACTCTTGGCCACATAAACTTATTAGCTCCATAATCTTGGTTATTTAAATTCCCTGAGCCTCAGTTTTATCTGCCTTCTTAGGGGATTAATAAATTAATGCTAGTAAAGTCATTAACATGATGCTTGGCATATAAGAAATCCTCATTTAAAGAGTAACTAATTTGTATAGACCTTGACAAATGTGTTTTAATAAAAATTATTGGCTCAAAAAAAAAAGGTAGCTAGTTGAGTCAATAGTGATGATGGTAGTTGTCACGGGAAAAATGGCACTGGTGGTAGTTGTGGTACACGAAGGGGAATCAGGTGGTGAGGTGTTTAAGATGTTACCGTAGTACCATACTGCCTCAGTTGGAATATCAGTGCCACTATGCTATTTGGGCTAATTCCCTATATGCCCTATGCTCCAGTTTCCTTATGTAAAATGAAGACCATAATAGGGCATATGTAATTTGTTGTAAAAAACAAATGAGTATAAATGCTACAAAATGAATCAAGTTTAGAGTTGCCTGTTTATTCAGTGGAGACAGGAGAAGAATGGACCGTTTGACTTTCTGCTTCCAAAATCTTAAGCCACATTAGCTTCAGTTGTTTTTGGGCTGCTGGCTCAGTAAAGTAGTTAACTAGTCAATTCCTCACAGAAGGTATGTCAAGGTGGCTCAACCGAAGGTGCTGTTGTTTTCTCTGGTAATGAGATCTGGCTCAGTCTTCACTGTCAAGAGAGTTTCGTATTTAAGATGTATTCTAGATTCTAGCAAAGGTAATTCATTCTCAGAATACCAAATAGCCATGATTATACAAGACCTCTTAGATGTGGTACAACATGAAGGATAGAGAGAGAGTTTGTGTGAAATCCTAAAGGAGAAGAATGAAGCTGTTAATAGTTCAGCTTCAACACATCTGCAGATACCTATGCTTTCATCTGTAAAGAAAATAAATTGTCAGAATGTTTGTAATGTTAAGCACTTTGGGATTAATAGAGTATGTAAGTCACTTTGATGAATAGTAGTTATTTGCTAATTTTGCCTCATGATTATAAAGATGGTATGTTTTGTTTTGAATTTTTATATAATCCTCAAACTTTATGGTCCAATATGAATTTTAAAAGACAACTGGGAATTGATTTTTTCAAATGAGAATTTAGGCTGTTATCTGGTTATTTCATACAGAATTTGCAACACCTACTCATAAATGTGTTGTTGATGATCACCATATTATGTTGCTTCTTAGAACCTATAATTGTTAACAGATAAAGATGCGATGTCCTAGAATGCAGGGGGTTTCTCTTATCATAGTGTCAGTCTTTTTCCACCTGGGAGTAATTTTTATAAAAGTAATGACGTGGTATTTCAAAAGGATGATTTCATTCCTTTTAAGATTCCATTTATTTGTTTATTGAGTGACTACCTAATCTATGCTACATGATTCCTAGCCTAGTCATGTTGAAGACATGGACATAAATGAAACTGTTTATACCCACAGAGGGGTTTGGAAGAATCATATATTTCATAAATGTACTACACTGTGAAAAACGCAATAAAGGAAAGTAGGGGGTACAGGATGGAGTCAAAAAGACTAGAGATGGTGATGCCTTACGATAAGTCTTACAATATCCCTTATATAAATAACTCAGAAGAATCAGGCAATTTCACAACTAGGAATTAATCTTTCTAGCCCTTTTTCCTACAATTCCTGATATGCATGCCGTGAGTGTTGTTTAGTAAGGACATGGGATAATGTAGACTTTCCAGTTATATAGACAATGATCCAGTTCTTCCTGCCCCACATACTAGCTATGTCGCCTTGGACAAGTTATTGTATTTTCCTTAGCTACTGTTTCTTTATCTGTAAAATGGAAAAGGTAAAATACCTGTTAGGGTTGTTGTGAAGATTAAATGTAGTGATTCATATAAGAGAGAATGATAAAGTATTTAATTATTAGCTGTAATTATCTTATAGCTGACAATTTTTCTACTTTGTATTTTATCATGAGTCCACTATTTTTCTTTTTAAATGTTAATTATAGTTTGCTTGTTTGAAATGCATATACTTCTGTATTTCTACCTATTGAAATCCAAGGTCTTAAAATGTTACCTTGTCTTCAATGCCTTTTTAGATTTCTTCCAAATGTATGAATATAATACAATCACTTATTGAATATGTTCCATTTTTTCCTCCCCACAACCATATCTACTGAGGACCAGGGTATAACATATTACTCAACATAGTTCCTCAATACCAATTAGCTAGAAAATAGACCCTCAATACTAATTTGTTGAAATAAATTAAGCTATAGACAGGTAGTTAGTTAATAGTTACTGAGTTTCATTCAATCAAATGTTGTACCTCCTGCATTTTCATGCATTGTACATTGAACCCCTCTAAATGATTTTCTGTACCAACTTCAAACTATGTAAGTTTAGAAAGGGCACTTCAATCCATCCAACAATGGCTCCGCCTACAAACCAGCAGTTCAGTTTATATGCATCACCACCTTTGCTTGTAAAGTAATATTCATTTGTGGAAATATTTTAATATTTTATTCACTTTGCCTTTATTACTTTACACAAATGGATGGAACAGATAAAACTGAAATTGCTGAAACTGGTGAGGAGAAGCATAGGTTTCATAAACTCAATATAATTAAGGCAAGATGGAGATCATTAGGCTTGCCTCAACTTTAGCCTCTATCAGGCATTCACTGGCCTTAAGCCCAATCAACTGTGTGTTCAGTTACAAAGGAAAAGGATAAAACTAAAATGCACAATGCTAGAAATATACCATTAAACAACATGCCTAAAAGATGAGCTGCCATTAGAGATTTTATAATTGGTTTTAGCATATTGGGAATGGAACACCTATTAGAATCTGTGAGTCTTTTGTTTAGCTTGTGAACATTTACCATACTATGAAAGTTGGAGATTGTTTACTCTTTTATTCCTTTTTATAAAACAAAAAATTGAATTGATGTAAACTTTAAGTTGCCAGTATTTAAAGAGTATAAAGTATATCTTCTATCCCCAAGTTTTACTCCCCTCCCAGACATTATTATTCTAACACTAAATGTCAGCTTTGCAAATTTCATAAAAAAACTTTTGGATTAATGAAATTGTTTAATAAGCCATTTCTGTCTCTTGTAAGTGCATCTCAGTTATGGACAGAAAAATAAATCAAACCCAGAAACTTTTAATTTGATAGAGATTATATAGTCATTAACTTAAATCTTTTTTTGAATTTTAAGTTATATGATTATTATCAACAAATTCAGTATCTATTTCTGCAACACTTTTTTTTATTAATACGCATGTCCTAATTAAAAAAACAAACAAACACCTAGACCGTCTCTGGAAGAGAAATTGGATTTCTTTCATATATTTTGCCATTCAAAAGCATACATTATATAAATGTGTAAGATGCAGGGTAGCTGTTTTATTGTAGACTACTTTAATGTGAATGTAAAACACCTGGGAATCTTTTTAAAGTTTTTTTTAAAGATTTTTTTTTTTTTTAATTTGAGACAGAGAGAATGAGAGAGACAGAGAGAGCACATGAGAGGGGGGAGGGTCAGAGGGAGAAGCAGGCTCCCTGCCGAGCAGGGAGCCCGATGCGGGACTCGATCCAGGGACTCCAGGATCATGACCTGAGCTGAAAGCAGTTGCTTAACCAACTGAGCCACCCAGGCGCCCTAAAGTTTTTTTTTTTTTTTTTTTTTTTTTATTTGAGAGAAAGAGAGAGAGAGGAGAGGGGCAAAGGGAGAGGGAGAGAGAGAATCTTAATCAGACTTGCTGCTGAGCAAGGAGCCCCACTCAAGGCTATATCCCAGGACGCCGAGCTGAAATCAAAAGTTGGACTCTTAACCGACTGAGCCACCCAGGCACCCCCTGGGAATCTTTTTAGAGCACAGATTCTGATTTTGTAGGTCTCAGGTGAGGCCTGAGATTCTGCATTTCTTTCTTTTGTTTTTTAAGATTTTATTTATTTATTTGAGATGGAGAGGGAGAGAGAGAGCACGAGTGATGGGGAGGGGTAGAGGGAGGGGAAGAAGGAGACTCCCTGCTGAGTAGAGAGCCTGACATGGGGCTCGATCCCAGGACCCTGAGATCATGACCTGAGCCGAAGGCAGACGCTTAACCAGCTGAGTCACCCAGGGACCCAGAGATTCTGCATTTCTAACAAGTTCTCAGATGCTGCTTCTCCTGCTCTGGACATATTTAATAGCAATTGGGTAGAGCACCAAATATGTAGTCAGAAAATTTTACTTCAAACATTACATCTACCATTTGCTAGCTATACAAATGAGGGTAAGTCACATCAGTCACTTTTTCCATCTCTGTTGCTCTTACTTTTGTCTAAGCCACTGTCTTTTCTCAACTACGTCATAGCCTCTTCACCGTTTTCTCAGCGTCTGCCCTTGCCCGTCTCCAGTCCACTCTCCAGACCACAACACAAGCAATACTGCTTAAAAACACTAAATCTTATCCTATAGCCAACCACCTAAACCTCCCTTAACAGCTTTTAATGACTCTCCTCAAATATAAAGTTCCAAATTATGAACGTAAGCCAGAAAGCCCAGCCTGCCTCTCTCATCTCATCTACTTCTCCATTCCCATTGTTCATTAGGTTTCATCAAATGGGCTTTTTCCTTTGTTGGCTAGTGTGATCCCTGGGCAAGCAGAAACATATAACCTAGAAACTGGCTAGAAATGCAAATTCTTAGATCCCACCCTTGAAACTTTCTCCAACTAGACAGGGACTCTCCCATAAAGACTGGGCCTATCAGGTTTTGTTTCTTTTTGATTCTCGAGCACTCAGAACACTGCCTGGCACAGTGTAGGTTTCCAATAAAAAGTTTTGAATAAAAGAGAGAATAAATCACTATAACCTCTATATTATTTCTTTATTTATCTGTAAAATAGACAAAATATCACTTCCCTCTCAGGTTACTTCAGATTTAGTAGCATATATGAAAGTAGAAAGCAGCATACCTACTTCAAAGATACTCAGTTTTATAAAGCATTTTTACATCATTTTCTCAATTATGCATATATTATTTGCTTTTAGTAAAACAGACAATTACTATGTGCAGCTTTGTTCATTAAGTCACTCACTCACATATACAACATTGGATGTTTGCTAACACTATTTCTTCAACTTGGGATAGTATTCCCTCAATCTGAATTCTAGCAGGTACACATTCTTAAAACCTTTACTGATTACATCTGACAATTGTTTCCTTCTAGCTTCTGGTATACCTTAAGCTTTCCTCTTCCAAAGCACTTACAACATTTAAAAATAGAAGTGCTTTTCTAATTTCAAAAGGAACATAGATTTGTTATAGAAAATATTTTAAAAATGCTGATAAGTAAAAACAATACCTTAGTTCCTACTGCAGTCAAGTCCTTTCATGATAACATAACCTTTCAAGCTCTTCCGAATTCTTTAAATTGCAAAAGAATTGCTACAGTTTAGGTAAATTAGTTCCAAATTATGTCTGTAAGATTTTTTTATCATATTAGTTAGTTGGTATTGTGCCCTATTAACATGAATTCTCTTAACATATTGTAAGAGGGTGTGTTTAATCAAATGTATTTTGCAAGTATTTTTTTAAAGAAGTAATAAAATAACACAAGTCATTTGGATGTAAAATTGTATTGCAATTAGGTAACACAGTAAGGACTGAGTTCTGTAAGAACATTTGATCTACAGTAGATTTCCCATGTATTCTCCGAGCCACTTTCAGGTTTGCTCCCAAGGGAACATCTAAATGCACACAGCTACTTTCTCTTGCTATTGTAGAACCAATTAAATTAATTTGTTGGAAATAACATTGTCTATTGCTCTCACTGTGCTAGATTAGATTCTCTCTGAATCTTCCTGGGTTTCACTCTGCAATGTGTGTAACACTTTGAATTTTAGAGGCAAGAACTGCAGTCTTCCTTTGCTTATATATAAAAAAAAAAAATTGATTTTAACTACTCCCAGGAAGTAGAGCTTTCTCAGACACCTGCATTTACTTCAGGAGACTGTTGCATATATTTTCTGATACTTTAGTATCATTTAGGACAGCAAGAAATAGAAAGAATACAAAGATTCTTTCACATTATGTGTATATCACTAACTTTGGGAATTCTTTCCCATACCATCAGAGAAGGAAATTCTATGTAGGACAAGATGCTGCATGATAGGATAGGAAATTGTAGGTGGATGAAATAATCTAATTGAGTTTTGTATATTATGTGTCATAATGCCAAATTCATCTGTTCACTAAATGAACATTTATGAGCACTGCTCTAAAACAGGTCTTATGTAAGATACATAGGATACCTGGAATATTTATACATATGTATGTGTATCTTTATAATAATGTAAATATATTTATATATAAATTATACACATATTTAAAGATATATAAATTATAAATATACATATATATTTAAATAAGACAATAAAAGTCATTTGCATGTAAAATTGCAGTTTCTGGATTCAATGTGTATGGATTGGGAGAGTAATATCTAAGGACAAGGGCAACTGGGGTTGGGTTGAGTGATTTTGAGACCAGAATATTTATTTTAAGATGAAAAGCCACAGTAGTGTAAGGCTAAGAGGTAAGCAAGGGGAACAGATATTTAAGGGACTTCTAAAATACACAATTTTGACATTTGGCTGTAGGCAACAGGGAGGCATCCTGATACTCAGGATACTGTCATTGAATAGTTTGCGGGTATAGTAAAATAGGGTCTCTTTAAACTTCATAGATTTTGCATGCTTGGGTTTGTTTTGGTTTTGTTTGATGGTTTTCTGTAAATGGCAAAGTCAGTGTTTAAATTCATTCCTCTTGTTTCCTAGTCCCAATAAAGCAAGTTAGTCTCCTGGGATGTGGAAACACTGTCTTTGCCAATAACTAGTGATGTAGCCTGAGACAGAAGTACTTTTCTTCTGGGGTTTTCAGTCTCCCTGTCTGCAAAGCAGGAAGGGGAGTGCTGTTGGAATAAATAGCATTGAATGTCCTTGGATTGTTCACTTTCTGTGATATCTTGTGACTACCACTAACAACTCTTGCCTTTTGTCTTTTATTTTTTATTTTTATTTTTTAGAGAGAGAGATAGAGAGAGAGAGCAGGAGCACACATGCAGGTTGGCAGGGAGGCGCAGAGTGAGAGGGAGAGAGAATCTTAATCAAGCTCCATGCCCAGTGCTTGGAGCCCTCTGCTGGGCTCGATCTCACCACCCTGAGATCATGACCTGAGCCAATATCAAAGGTCAGACACTCAATGGACTGGGCCACTGAGATGCCCTGCATTTTGTCTTTTAGAAGATAATCCAGACTAGGGCGCCTGGGTGGCTCAGTCGTTAGGCGTCTGCCTTCAGCTCAGGTCATGATCCCAGGGTCCTGGGATTGAGTCCCACATCGGGCTCCCTGCTCTGCGGGAAGCCTGCTTCTCCCTCTCCCACTCCCCCTGCTTGTGTTCCTGCTCTCGCTATGTCTCTTTCTGTCAAATAAATAAATAAAATCTTTAAAAAAAAAAAAAAGAAGATAATCCAGACTAACACTAATTCCAGGTAATATAAAACCCAAACTAGAATTAAATAGGATTTTGAAGTTTGCTTTCACTTAGAAACAAAGTTCAAGAAGAAAAAAATGTTATATGCTGCTACTACAGACTAAATGACTTTGGAATTTGGATAGTTTTGAAGATTGCTGCGCTAATTGTTTTTGTTGTTAAAGCTTTTAGTGGGGCGCCTGGATGGCTCAGTCCGTTAAGTGTCTTCCTTCAGCTCAGATCATGATCCCAGGGTCCTGGGATCAAGCCCCTTGTGGGGCTCCCTGCTCAGCAGGGAGTCTGCTTCTCCCTCTCCTTTGCCCCTCCCCCTGCTTGTTCTCTTTCTCTCTCTCCCTCTAATAAATAAAATATTTTTTTTAAAAAAGCTTTTAGTATTACTTAAAATTAAACAAGTCAATTTCTGTTTGGAATTTTTAATAGTGTTTGGTACATAGTAAGAGCCCAGTAGAAATTATCTTCCTGATAGTGTTGCTTATAAGAAATGCATAAGCTAAATTTAGTATGTAAAGTACACAATACAGTTTCCTCAAAAATGCTAGTTTCTCCTCACCTTATAGGGCCCTTGTCAACCTGTGGATATCTATGTTGCTATTTGGCTATACTTCTTTAGGTGATTTTCTGTAGCACCTGATCTATTTTTTTTTTTAATATTTTTTATTTATTTGACAGAGAGAGAGATAGCGAGAGCAGGAACACAAGCAGGGAGAGTGGGAGAGGGAGAAGCAGGCCTCCCGCCGAGCAGGGAGCCCGATGCAGGACTCGATCCCGGGACTCCGGGATCATGACCTGAGCCGAAGGCAGACGCTTAACGACCGAGCCACCCAGGCGCCCCGAGCACCTGATCTATTTTATACCATAGGTGGCTGAGCTTCAGTAGCGGGTACGTGAGTCAGTCTGAAAACTGCAGATTATGTTAGACATCGGGGCATTGGGGGCAGAAATTAAAAGGTCTGTAGAAGATAGAAATAGAAAACTATATTTGATAGCCTCAATATTTTTGACAGACTTCTCTCTGGTTCATGAATTAGGAAGGCAGAAAGATGGATATTAAGATACCCGAGGTAGAGGTATGACTTTTACCATTTTTTCACTCAGTGCGTAGCAAATTGAGCCAGTGCAAAAGTAGATTTTATTATAATGGCCAGAACCCTTGCTAGACACAGATGAACCTCAACCCAAAGGGAGGAAGGAAGCCCTCTTGGAAGAGAAAAAAATTCACTTTAGGAACAGGAATAATATATTTCAAAATTGGATGATAAAATGTTGCCTATATTTAACTAATATAGATTGTCATTTAAGAATTTTGGAAAGGATATGACCTAAACTGTGCTTATTGCAAGCTCTGCAAAACCTTGATCGGTTAGACCTATACTATTGGCTTGGCTTTCACCTAAGCTAGAATATGAATGCTGGATCTCCTCTTACTCACTAACTGTACAATCTGAAGAAAACTGATTAAAACTCCTGAACCTCACCTTTCTCATTTGTAAAAGGAAGATGCAAAACCCTAATTGCAGAGTCATGCTGAGGATTATGACCTTGCCTAACACAGTACCTGTTGTTTAGTTGGTAATAAATCAGTTTCAATTACCCTAATGTCAGAACCTTTACATGTTGGACAATCCCATTTTACTCTTTGATTTTCAGTTTTTCTATGTCTATAGTGAGTTTTGGAGTGAGAGTCTTTACTTTATTACAGCTCTTGCATTCTCCTCTTTATGTCTTCCTCTGACACTGTTCCCTCTGCATATTTGCATGCAAGAAAATTGTGGAATTGTGGACATTTCAGATGTTCTGCCAGCAAAGGGAAAGCGATCTGATGGTCAGTAGGCAGCAACCAGCAGCTTTTCACCTTACCTAATTTGCTTTATCTATCATTTGCCTTGTCTTTGTGTCTATAACTCAAGCCGCTTCCTCCTTCAGGAGACCCTGAAGCCAATACTAAGAGTAAGAATTCAGGACATACCAGTTATTTTTTACAGTGAAGTCCTGGACTTTTTGCTCTTCTCCAGCTATTCTTATATGTTGGTGTTGTGGGGGTGGTAAATAACTCTAATATTTGCCTGTGTCTTCTTGTTTTAAGCTCCTTGTTCACTACTGGGACCTTGGCACTGGGAAAAGAAGCCCTTTTCCAGTTTGATTTGCGCTGCCTTGTCTTGGCCTTGTACTTTTCCTCTACCTTGTTTCCCCAACTGGGTCTGGACGTTTAACTTGAACTGAAATAACATCAATGGGTTTCATAAGCAATCAGCTTCCCAATTAGTCACTTTAAAATGCTCTCGGGCTAGAAACCATGATGTTAATTGGCCTCTACCAAGCAAGACACCCTGTTTCATAATTGGGGTGGGGATTTCTTAGAGTCATGTTTACCCATATCACAGACTTCCCCTGGCGGTTGATGCTTGAAAATTTTCTTCTCCACTTACCTAACTAGAGTGAGAGTACTTGGATGGCATACACTAAGACCCATTGTCTTTTGCACCTTTATTTCTATGATGGTTGCCACAGGGGATGCTTGGTGCTGGAAACTATGGTGGGCACTTGTGGTGAAATATATAGGTAAGTAAGACATGGCATCTGCCTTCAACCAATTCACAGCTTAGCTATGGAGATAGGCAGAAAAACATAAATTAGACATTTGAAAAATAAATACTATAATAAATACATGAGCAAAGTCCTAGTAACAAGGTTAGTGTCCAGAGAATAGCAGTTGCTTACAATAAGTATGACAAGCCAAACTGAACTCCTGAGAAACACATAAAAGGAATAAGTCATTTTCCCCAAAGAAAGAGTAGGGTTACTACCTTAAAGATGTGATACTTGAGATGGACTTTGAAAAAAGTTTGATAAGTTCAACTTTGTTGATGTTTGTGTCTGTTTATACTAATTAAATAATTCTCTGGAAACCTGGTTAACATAACCAAGTTGGAAATAGAGGCAAGGACCACATTGCAGAGAACTTTGCATGCCATGTTCAACATTGTGAAATGATAAATTTTCTCTAAATCTAGCTTGTTGCTTTTGCTGTTAATTTTCAGTCTGAGTTTGAATTTGTTGTGAAGCATTCAGGCCATGCTCAACTCCAGATAAAGATGCACAGATTAAAAAGCAAATAATAGAGTAGGAGAGTCCCCATTATAAACCTATGGTCTCTAGAGTAGACAATCTTCATTACAATGTCAGAGAAATAGGGCCATATCAGGGCCCTAAAAGGCTCCCTGTTGTCTCCTGAGAGTTATACATCTGGAATATAAAGGCAACATTTTTGCCTTTGACTAAAGCTCTCTGGGAGCCCCTTCTGTCAAACTAAAATGACAGAGACAGAATCATGCCACTCACTAATTCAGATCTTGATATAGATCGTCTGAGGATAATTTGTAGGAAATATAACCAAATCTATAGGAAAGATACCCAAGTAAAAGAAAGATAAGTCAAAACCAGACTGATATAAAATCAAAAGTTAAATTATGGGGGCACCTGGGTGGCTCAGTTGGTTAAGTATCTGCCTTCAGCTCAGGTCATGATCCCAGAGTCCTGGGATTGAGTCCCGCATTGGGCTCCCTGTTCTGTGGGGAGCCTGCTTCTCCCTTTCCTTCTGCCTCTCACCCCTCACTTGTGCTCTCTCTCTCACTTGCTCTTTTTCTCTTAAATAAAGGAATAAATAAAATCTTGGGGAAAAAAGTTAAACTATGGATGCCTACAGCCTGAAATGGAGAAAACAACATTGAATTTTGGAACAAGATATTAGGTTAAACACTAATCTCTGCAACTTTACTTGTTGTATGAAATTGGGCAAGTTCTGTAGCCTAACTTGGTCATAATATGTGGGCGTATTGCCACTGGGCTAATCTCCTTCACAGTTTTCTTTTTAATGAGAATCTAATTACTTATATTAAAGCCCCTCATAAACTCTACAGTGCTGTTTATTTTTTTTTATTTTTTTAAATTTTTTATTGTTATGTTAATCGCCATACATTACATCATTAGTTTTTGATGTAGTGTTCCATGATTCATTGTTTGTGCATAACACCCAGTGCTCCATGCAGAACGTGCCCTCTTTAATACCCATCACCAGGCTAACCCATCCTCCCACCCCCCTCCCCTCTAGAACCCCCGTTTGTTTTTCAGAGTCCATTGTCTCTCATGGATTGTCTCCCCTTCTGATTTCCCCACCTTCATTCTTCCCCTCCTGCTATCTTCTTTTTTTTTTCTTAACATATATTGCATTATTTGTTTCAGAGGTACAGATCTGAGATTCAACAGTCTTGCACAATTCACAGCGCTCACCATATCACATAATCTCCCCAATGTCTATCACCCAGTCACCCCATCCCTCCCACACCCCCCCCACTCTGGCAACCCTCATTTTGTTTCCTGAGATTAAGAATTCCTCATATCAGTGAGGTCATATGATACATGTCTTTCTCTGTTTGACTTATTTCGCTCAGCATAATACCCTCCAGTTCCATCCATGTCGTTGCAAATGGCAAGATCTCATTCCTTTTGATGGCTGCATAATATTCCATTGTATATATATATATATACCACATCTTCTTTATCCATTCATCTGTCGATGAACATCTTGGCTCTTTCCACAGTTTGGCTATTGTGGACATTGCTGCTATAAACATCAGGGTGCACGTACCCTTTTGGATTCTTACATTTGTATCTTTGGGGTAAATACCCAGTAGTGCAATTGCTGGATCATATGGTAGCTCTATTTTCAACTTTTTGAGGAACCTCCATACTGTCTTCCAGAGTGGTTGCACCAGCTTGCATTCCCACCAACAGTGTAGGAGGGTTCCCCTTTCTCTGCATCCCCGCCAACATCTGTCATTTCCTGACTTGTTAATTTTAGCCATTCTGACTGGTGTGAGGTGGTATCTCATTGAGGTTTTCATTTGGATTTCCCTGATGCCGAGCGATGTTGAGCACTTTTTTGACCTCAGCCGCAGCAACTTCTTCCTAGAAACATCGCCAAAGGCAAGGGAAGCAAGGGCAAAAATGAACTATTGGGACTTCATCAAGATAAAAAGCTTTTGCACAGCAAAAGAAACAGTCAACAAAACCAAAAGACAACCGACAGAATGGGAGAAGATATTTGCAAATGACATATCAGATAAAGGGCTAGTATCCGAAGTCTATAAAGAACTTATCAAACTCAACACCCAAAGAACAAATAATCCAATCAAGAAATGGGCAGAAGACATGAACAAACATTTTTCCAAAGAAGACATCCAAATGGCCTACAGTGCTGTTTAAATGCATTCTTTAATTTTTGGCTATTTGTTTTCTATGACACTGAAAATAGGATTCAGTACATAAAAATTTAACATACAAGCTCTTTTTTAGAGCACCTTTGTTGTGGGAAGTGAAGGACTAGTATATTGAGCTAGATAGCATTGTTATGCACAGATTTGAGTTCTTTGAATCAGATGTTTCTTTTTTACCTGCTGTGAGTTTATAGTGCACTAGAATTTTCAAGTATGGCCCTTTTGTTTACATTTCATAAGCAATACGTATTCTGTCTTGGCATTGAGGAATTGCCATGACTCTAATAGTTCCAATTAAGTATACTTGCCAAATCAACTACAAAGGAGCCCAAACTTATTTTCCCATTCCCTAGTCAAGCAAAAGGAGAAAAAAAAATGACCCATTTAAGATTGGAATAATACTATATTCCCCCCAACTCACAGATGAATAGATCTGTAATGAAGTGCAATTTTCCTCAGAAAATAAACTCCAACGAATGGAAAATTGGGGTTACGGTGCATGCACTGTGAAGTAATAGTCACTTAAGTATTGAATACAGCCAAAGGACAATTTGAAAAGATGAAGGACATTCAAGCAAGAAACTAGAAATCTGGCAAAGGTGAAAGGGGGTCCACTGGAAACTTTATTGAACAGCGACTGCAAGTGTAACAGTGAAATAATGATTCAGTTCTGCAAGATGAAAGGGGTTGACAGGGCAAAGTGCATCCTGGTTCATGTCTAGACAATAGGTATGTATAGGCCATGGTCCAACGGGTGACTTCACAGGAGTAAAATAAAACAAACAAACAAAAAACAAAACAAAACAAAATAACAATGAATTGATTAAAATAGAAGCAAGAAGCTTCAAAAATTAACCCAGCACAGAAAATGAAAAATCAAAACAAATTCTGGCTCCAAATGTACATATTTAGGGTTTTCACACGCTCTGAAAACACTTTATTTTTAGATCATGTATTCATGCAAACCAGATTTATTAAATACAGTACTTACCATGTCCCAGGCATAGGAACTTGTTAGGGTCAGCAAGGAAGAAAATGGATGAGGTGTCTTTGCTCATGGAGCTTCAAACTAATAACTTTCACCTGATTCCAATGAAACACACCATACTTTGTTTCTGAGATTATTAGTGTAGGTTGAACCATAATAAACTGTCATTTTTGTAGGTCGAAAACATTTGAGTATTGACAATTTTAAAGGTACAGCCTAATATTATCCTATAACCTTTGTTTGAATGGTGGAAATGTTTTAAGTAAATGTTCTTTCCTCTAAGAATATTTTTTCCCTCCTAACCAGCATTTTCTTGTTTTAAAAAATGAATCAACTTTATTATTGCCCCCCAAGACTCACTTGAAATCTCCAAATTAAATACTATTTCATGTTATAGGGGATGTAACTGTGGTCACCTTCATCTGCTACGGGATCAATATGCTATAGCACACACTTCCTAGAGTTAATCACTCAATTGAAATTCCTTGTGTCAGGCAGTTTTAGAAGTCTTGGTGATTCCTTAAATCCAGAATAGCACCCCCATTCCTATATAGCTTTACTCTGTAAGGAAACCTTTTACTGAGATTCTATAAATTTTATTCTGGAGTAATTCCATCTTTCCTATGTCTGAGACCAAGACCTTTACTCTTAACTGTTGGGATATACCTCTTATTCATTACGTTGAATGGGTTGGGTCCTCAATTAATGGGTCATATATTAGTATGATTGGGTTGTACCCCTCCCCCATCCCCTAACTACAACTGCCAAGCTATTTCTCTAATACAATGGTATGGTACCAGACCAGCTGTATTAGCATCAGCTGTGCAAACACCAAGCTCCACCCCAAACCTACTAATAAGACAGTTTGGGGCTAGGGCCCAATCATTCTGTTTGGCAAGCCCTCCAGGTAATTCTTTTTTATTTATTTATTTATAAAGATTTTTTTTAATTTATTTATTTGAGACAGAGAGAACGAGAGAGAGAGAGCACATGAGAGGGGGGAGGGTCAGAGGGAGAAGCAGGTTCCTTGCTGAGCAGGGAGCCTGATGAGAGACTCGATCCCAGGACTCCAGGATCATGACCTGAGCCGAAGGCAGTCGCTTAACCAACTGAGACACCCAGGCGCCCAGCCCTCCAGGTAATTCTGATGCAGCACTTAAGTTCAAGAACAACTGATCTAAAGCAGTAGTTCTCAGTCTTGACTACATACTGGGATCAGCTTAGAGAATACCAGTAAGTATTGATACCTGGGTCCTAACCCTGGTCTTATTGGTAGGGGTGCCAGGTAGGTTTATTAAATAAGCTCTCCAGATGTTACTAATGAATAGCTAACATTGAAAAGCACTGGTTTACCAAAGTTAATAGTTTTCACATAGTTTCTGTGATTGCTACCAGTGAAGTCAGGCACTAGGCTTATCTTGGGAGATGAGGTTAGAAGGTACAGAAATAGGTTAGGGAATTTAGGTAAATTGTTCAATCCTTAACTCCGTTTCTTTACATGCTTTACAGACATGTGTAGATGAAGCAGATGAAATGCATTCTATATGCATCTACCAATGTGGGACTTAATTTCTCAGCTGTTCAGAGACTTTGCCATATGGCCCCCACACTACTACTCCCTTCCCCTTATGAAGGCCTGAATTACTATAACTCCTCGCTTCCCTTTATCTCCTGCTATCTGCAACTTTTTGACTCCCCTCTGACCTCCTCCTTCCTTTTGCATCTTGGAAATCCTCAGGTCTCTAGCATAGACCATGGGCATGGGACACAATTATTTTCTCCCTTCACTAATTTATCTCCTTGTAAAGGAAGGGGAGAAACTTTGATTGTAAGGTTGGAAGATGTGGGGAGGACCTAGTAATGACCGTGACTCTGGATCAAAGTTAAGCAGGGGGGCACCTGGGTGGCTCAGTCGTTAAGTGCCTTCGGCTCAGGTCATGATTCCAGGTCCTGGGATCGAGCCCCACATCGGGCTCCCTGCTCAGCGGGAAGCCTGTTTCTCCCTCTCCCACTCCCCCTGCTTGTATTCCCTCTCTCGCTGTGTCTCTCTGTCAAATAAATAAATAAAATCTTTAAAAAAAAAAAAAGTTAAGCAGGATTGAGCAACTGAGTATTGCCCAGTAGATCTAGGTCAGGTGGGAACGGAAATCCACCTTAGCTCTGAGAACCAAATGATATTAAAGGTGGTAGGGGTGCAACTGGGATGGTGGGTTAAGAGGTGTGTGTAAGGAAATCCCTTCTCTAATTATACAAAATATCTTGGGGTTGGCAGGATAGGGTTTTTCTTGGTGAAAAAGGCACCTTTAGATCAGGGAGGCTCTGGTAGCAACTTACTTGGTTTTCTTCTTTCTGAATTTTGTGTTCTTTCCAGATAACTAACAGTGCATAGGTCGAACAACTACAAATTAAATGTAATTATTTATATTCTCCCTGCTTTAGATATTATTTTATTGCAAAATATCTTTCTCCTTAATCTGTTCTACCACCATATTTGTGATATTTTAGTGTATTTGCGATGTTTCATGTGTCAGTTTGCCCTTTTCCAAAGTCTAAATTGTTGTCTTTTCCCTTTGAATGCATTGGATTGGGGGGAAGGGTCTTTGGATCACATAGGGTTAGACTGGGGGAAGTCTTCTGTACTAAGAGAAGTCAGATTCTGCAGGAGAGGAGAGAGGGAAGGCTCTAGCTTAGATTTGGAAATGTGACACTCTTAACGTGGAATCACCCATGTAACCATCGGTAAATTGAAAGGCTGAATTTTTAATATTCCTTGGTTCAGTCTCGGAATGAAGTTCATGGTTTGGGCTGGAATGAGAGGGTGGAGGAAGGGTGGGGAGAGCACAGAAGAACAAATGAATATGCATGAAATGTAACTTTGAGGCCATTTTATAGTATCTAGTAAATTAACCCTTCCAGTGAATTAGAATGGAATAATCCAAGTCTTTCCCCGGTGTGAACCATTTACTTTTATTTTTTTAATTTTTTTTTATTCTTATGTTAATCCCCATACATTACATCATTAGTTTTAGATGTAGTGTTCCATGATTCATTGTTTGTGCATAACACCCAGTGCTCCATGCAGAATGTGCCCTCTTTAATACCCATCACCAGGGGCGGAGCAAGATGGTGGAGGAGTAGGAGACCTGGATTTCGTCTCCTCTCAGGAATTCAGCTGGATAGGGATCAAACCATTCTGAACACCTACAAACTCAACAGGAGATCGAAGAAAAGAAGAGCAACAACTCTCTCATCAGAAAAGCGACCACTTTCTGGAAGGTAGGACGTGCGGAGAAGTGAATCCGAGGCGATATTCGGGAGGATAGATGGCGGGGGAGGGGCCTCCGGCGGCCGCTTCTGGCAAGTCATAGAGCCTCGGAGCACAAAATCGGAACTTTTAAAAGTCTGCTCCGCCGAGGGACGTCACTCTGGTGGCTAAGCGGGGGGTGGAACCCTCCGGGACAGTGTGGTCTCAGGACCCTCGGGGTCACAGAAAGACCGGGGGTGCCTGAGTGTGGCCGAGCTCCCAGGTAACGGAGCAGGGAAGCCGGCTGCAGAGGCGAGCCCAGGCGCGGGCTCTCAGCTCAGGGTTGCCATAAACCGTGATCCGCGGCACAGTCGGGCCACTGCTCCTCCAGCAGGGACCCAACAAGCGGCAGATCCAGGGAGACTCACCTTCCTCCCCTGGGAGGAGCTGCACGGGAGTGCACCTCAGGGGTCTGCTGGGATTGGAGACTCCACCCGGGGTCGGGTGCCAGAGATAGAAACGCGCGGTCACAGGCCGGGTGAGCACAGAGTTTGGCCGGAGACCGGGGAGACGGGAGTGACTGACGGCTTTTCTCTGGGGGCTCACTGAGAAGTGGGGCTCCGAGTTCTCGGCACCTCCAGGGCGGAGATTGGGAGGCTGCCATTTTCACTCTCCGCCTCCAAAGCTGTATGGAAAGCTCGCAGGGAACAAAAGCCCCGGAGAGCAAACCTGACCAGATTACTTAGCCGGGACGGGGCAAGGGTGGGGCAATTCCGCCTCCAGCAGAGACATTTGGAAACCACGGCACCAGGCCCCTCCCCAGAAGATCAGCAAGAACAGCCAGCCAAGACCAAGTTTACCGATCAATGAGAACGGCAGAACTCCAGCGCTAGGGGAATACTGCACATAGAATTCATGGCTTTTTTACCATGATTCTTTAGTCGTTCAAAGTTAATTCTTTTTTAACTGTCTTTTTTTTCTTTTTGAATTTTTCTTTTTCCCTTTTTCAACCAACATCTTATCAATCCCTTTTTAAAAAAAAAAAAAACATTTTTATTTTACATTTTTAGAGTCATATTCTATCCCTTCATAGTAGTTACCCGTATTTTTGGCTTATATATATAAGTTGTTCTCTCTTTAAAATTTTGAGATAGTTTCTTCTAACAGATTAAAATATACCCTAAATCTCTAGTATATGGTGTTTTCTATTCCCCTGCCTGATCACATCCTCTCCCTTTTTTTTCTTTTTTCTTTTATTAAATCCTCTTCTTTCCTTTTTTAAACAACTTCTTATCAATTCCTTTTATACAATTGTTTATAATTTCCATCTTTACAGTCATATTCCATCCCTTCATCATATC
>NC_058413.1:60049798-60183093 GCF_002201575.2 Neomonachus schauinslandi | reverse complement strand
GATCTGTACTCAGAAAACTATAAAATACTCATGAAAGAAATTGAGGATGACACAAAGAAATGGAAAAACGTTCCATGTTCATGGATTGGAAGAACAAATAATGTGAAGATGTCAATACTACCTAGAGCAATCTACACATTCAATGCAATCCCCATCAAAATACCATCCACTTTTTTCAAAGAAATGGAACAAATAATCCTAAAATTTGTATGCAACCAGAAAGGACCCCGCATAGCCAGAGGAATGTTGAAAAAGAAAAGCAAAGCGGGTGGCATCACAATTCCGGACTTCCAGCTCTATTACAAAGCTGTCATCATCAAGACAGCATGGTACTGGCACAAAAACAGACACATAGATCAATGGAACAGAATAGAGAGCCCAGAAATGGACCCTCAACTCTATGGTCAACTCATCTTTGACAGAGCAGGAAAGAATCTCCAGTGGAAAAAAGACAGTCTCTTCAACAAATGGTGTTGGGCAAATTGGATAGCCACATGCAGAAGAATGAAACTGGACCATTTCCTTACACCACACACAAAAATAGACTCCAAATGGTTGAAAGACCTCAATGTGAGACAGGAGTCCATCAACATCCTAAAGGAGAACACAGGCAGCAACCTCTTTGACCTCAGCCGAAGCAACTTCTTCCTAGAAACATCGCCAAAGGCAAGGGAAGCAAGGGCAAAAATGAACTATTGGGACTTCATCAAGATAAAAAGCTTTTGCAAAGCAAAAGAAACAGTCAAGAAAACCAAAAGACAGTCAACAGAATGGGAGAAGATATTTGCAAATGACATATCAGATAAAGGGCTAGTATCCAAAATCTATAAAGAACTCTTCAAACTCAACACCCAAAGAACAAATAATCCAATCAAGAAATGGGCAGAAGACATGAACAGACATTTTTCCAAAGAAGACATCCAAATGGCCAACAGACACATGAAAAAGTGCTCAATATCCCTCGGCATCAGGAAAATCCAAATCAAAACCTCAATGAGATACCACCTCACACCAGTCAGAATGGCTAAAATTAACAAGTCAGGAAACGACAGATGTTGGCGGGGATGCGGAGAAAGGGGAACCCTCCACACTGTTGGTGGGAATGCAAGCTGGTGCAGCCACTCTGGAAAACAGTATGGAGGTTCCTCAAAAAGTTGAAAATTGAGCTACCATATGATCCAGCAATTGCACTACTGGGTATTTACCCAAAAGATACAAAAGTAGGGATCCGAAAGGGTACGTGCACCCCGATGTTTATAGCAGCAATGTCCACAATAACCAAACTGTGGAAAGAGCCAAGATGTCCATCGACAGATGAATGGATAAAGAAGAGGTGGTATATATATACAATGGAATATTATGCAGCCATCATAGGAATGAGATCTTGCCATTTGCAAAGACGTGGATGGAACTGGAGGGTATTATGTTGAGTGAAATAAGTCAAACAGAGAAAGACATGTATCATATGACCTCACTGATCTGAGGAATTCTCAATCGCAGGAAACAAACTGAGGGTTGCTGGAGTGGGGGGTGGGGTGGGAGGGATGGCGTGACTGGGTGATAGACACTGGGGAGGGTATGTGCTCTGGTAAGTGCTGTGAATTGTGCAAGACTGTTGAATCTTAGATCTGTACCTCTGAAACAAATAATGCAATATATGTTAAGAAAAAAAAAAAGAACGTAGCGGGAGGGGAAGAACGAAGCGGGGGAAATTGGAGGGGTAGACGAACCATGAGAGACGATGGACTCTGAAAAACAAACAGGGTTCTAGAGGGGAGGTGGGTGGGAGGATGGGTTAGCCTGGTGGTGGGTATTGAGGAGGGCACATTCTGCATGGAGCACTGGGTGTTATGCACAAACAATGAATCATGGAACACTTCATCTAAAACTAATGATGTATTGTATGGGGATTAACATACGAATAAAAAAAAATTAAAAATAAAGCTGATTGATTAAAAAAAAAAATACCCGTCACCAGGCTAACCCATCCTCCCACCCCCATCCCCTCTAGAACCCTCAGTTTGTTTTTCAGAGTCCATCGTCTCTCATGGTTCGTCTACCCCTCCGATTCCGCCCCCCTTCATTCTTCCCCTCCTGCTTCCTTCTTCTTCTTCTTCTTCTTTTTTTTTTTTTCTTAACATATATTGCATTATTTGTTTCAGAGGTACAGATCTGAGATTCAACAGTCTTGCACAATTCACAGCGCTTACCAGAGCACATACCCTCCCCAATGTCTATCACCCAGTCTCCCCCTCCCTCCCACCCCACCCCCGCACTCCAGCAACCCTCAGTTTGTTTCCTGCGATTAAGAATTCCTCAGATCAGTGAGGTCATATGATACATGTCTTTCTCTGTTTGACTTATTTCACTCAACATAATACCCTCCAGTTCCATCCACGTCTTTGCAAATGGCAAGATCTCATTCCTTTTGATGGCTGCATAATATTCCATTGTATATATATACCACCTCTTCTTTATCCATTCATCTGTCGATGGACATCTTGGCTCTTTCCACAGTTTGGCTATTGTGGACATTGCTGCTATAAACATCGGGGTGCACGTACCCTTTCGGATCCCTACTTTTGTATCTTTGGGACCAAGTTTACTGATCAATGAGAACGGCAGAACCATTTATTTTCTCTCAAGGTTAATATGTTTAACATGGATAAAATAACCTTTTCTCTTTGCTTTCTTAAGTCTTTACTTTAATCTCGTGAAAAGCCTTTGCTCAGAGAACCCTTTCAGTCTAAATTGGGTTGACAGAATAGATAGAAGGGACTCTAAATGGTCTCCTTTTTTTTTTTTACCCTTTCAAAAGCATAAGAGTCCCAGCTTGCAAAAATTAAGCAGCCAAGAATATTTGATGCTTCATTTTGAAATGTCAGACCTTACATAAACCTTTCCCGAAGTAACTATAGGTTTTTGCCCTAGACATATTCATAGAATTTTTATTACTGAAAAGTGACAACTCTTTCTTTTCAGTGAAGCTACATCCTCTAACTACCACCTAATTCCTCATAATTTGCCATCTTTACCCTGGGGATACCAAACTTCAAAGAATGGAAAGGTATCAAAGGTCAGGATAAATGTTTATAGGAACCTTAAAAAAAAAAAAAACTGTTGCTGAGGGCACCTGGGTGGCACAGTCAGTCGAGTGTCTGACTTTGGCTCAGGTCATGATCTTGGGGTCCTGGGATGGAGCACCACATTGGGCTCCCGATCCAGCGGGGAGTCTGCTTGTCCCTCTGCCCCTCCCCTGCTAGTGTTTTCTCTCTCTCAAATAAATTAAAACAAACAAACTGTTGCCAAATAGCTTTAAGCTTCAGCAGTTGTGATTCATCAGTTTCTTGGTAGTGGACATTTTAAGCATGGATGCCTTAAGTAGGACTAGTTTGTACCAAATGAAGAGAATTTTCGATAGCAGGCAAGCTTGGCTTTACAGACATGTGTAGATGAAGCAGATGAAATACTTTGGCACTGATGGGAATGTTGAGCTTTCAATTTTCTCTGTGCTGTGTTGTTTTTATTGTTCTCATTAAACACATTATTAGTAGACAGTTTTTATATTTATATTTACCAATGACTACAAATTGGCATTTATACAAGCACGAGATTTGACAGGCACTTATTAGGGAGTCTTCATATCTATCACTGCTAACATTTATGAAGGTTCTCCAAGTCTCTGTTTTAAGCAAGTATTCTTCAACATTTGTTTGGATTCACTGACAGTAATAGCTAATAATAATGGTAGTGAGGTGCCAGGCATTTTTTTTGTATTATTTCTAATCCTTCCAACAATCCTGAAATTTAGATGTTACAATCTCCATTTTAAGATGAGGAAGCTGAGTTTGAAGAGTAACTTGGCCTATGTCGAAGACATGCCATGTGGAAAAAGAAGTGAGGATTCAAACCTGTGTCCATTTAGAGACAAATCTCTGCTTTTTATCAGCATCTTAATGTTCTCAGGCATCAGTGAGATCATTATTCCAGGAGAAGTTAAACTTCCTTGAGAGCCAGTCACATTTTGTCACTTGCAAAGCCCGTGGACGTTAGACCGTGAGCTCCATTAAAGTAAGACTGTGTCTCTTTGGCCCTTACATATTTCCTGTATCCAGCAGTATGCCTGGAGCCCAGTGACTATGCAGTAAACATGTTTTAATGAGTGAATAAATAAGGGAATAAATTGGCTTCGATATCTGTCGATAAAGAAGGTATAGGATTCAGCCAGGGCTGGATTCCCAATTCTGCTTCATAGCTTCTTAGCTGAATAAACTTGGAAAAGACACTCAACTCTGCTAAATCTCAGTTGTCTCATCTGCATAAAAAGGAACGGTTTAGAAGATCAATTGAAAGATGAATGTAAAAACATTTAGTAAATTCAGTGTAAATATTAATTGCTGTAGCTGCAATGTAAATTGCAAAGCCCTGGAAAATGATTTCTTATCTAGAATGGAGATTAAATCCTTCCATCTGTTTTTTTTGGTGCCTAAAATCTGGCAATAATTTTCACATATTTTTGACTTTTTATCTTGTTCCACTTTAAGAAATATCTTCTATGTCAAAACCCAGCTCATACATATGTGAAATTATAATTAAAACTAAAGCAATATTGCCATGAAACAATATTTAAATCTACATTATGCATGCTGATGTTCTGTGTTCTCTTCTGTTTTATTTTATTCAAATAAATTATTGTTTATAACCCACTAAATTGATTTTAGGATCCACTTATTTGAAAGCCACTTTTTGAAAAATACTGTCTTAGGGGGAAGTATCACACTGATTTTAAATTCTCATGCTTTAAGACTTTTTTTTTGGTAGTAAGACTCTGACTAAAATGGTGGTGTCAGAATCTGAGGGGGAGGCAGAAGTATGTGTATGTGTGTGTGTGCGTGTGTGCATGTGCATATGTGCTTGTATGTGTTTGTTGTTGGGGGTGACAATGATGTAGAAGCAGGACTAATTAGAGACAGTCTGTCTGTCTATCTATCTATCTATCTATCTATCTATCTATCTATCTATCTATCTAAGTCTGTGCAGGCTGCTGTAACAGGATGCCATAGACTGGGTGGCTTAAAAAGCAAACATTTATTTCTCACAGTTCTGGAGGATGGGAAATCCAACATCGAGGCACCAGGAAATTCACTGTCTGGCAAGGGTCCACTTCCTAGTTCACAGACAGCATATCTCCTTGCTGTATCCTCACATAATGGAAGGGGTGAGAAAGCTCTCTAGGGTTTCATGATACTAATCTCATTCATGAGGATTCCACCCTTATGACTTTATCATCTCCTAAAGGCCCCACTTCCTAATACTGGGGGTTAAGTTCTCAATATATGAAGGGGGGGGGGGGGGGTGGTGCAGACATTTAGTCCGTAATCTGTCTTTCCATCTATCCGTCTATCCTTCTGTCTATTTCCATTTATTTAGGTCTACTGACCTATCTAGCTACTACTTACTCCATAAATAGCTCTATAAATAAATGAGTATAATGCTCAGGTAGGTTTCTTTAAGATCCATCTTAGAATGGTTTCTATGAGTCTCCTGCAGTCAATGACCATACAGACTTCTGATGAGATGAAAAGTACCTCTGATAATGTGTAAATGCTGACAGTGACAGATAATAAGTGAATAGTGACAATCTATAAGGTGGTAATTTTTTAAAAATTGAGTTTAGAATCTTCCGCAATCTGTTACATCAAACATATGCCACCTATTTATTTATTTATTTATTATTTATTTTGTGCCACCTATTTTAAACTGAATAGAATACATTAAACTGTTTATAAGAGTTAAATATGTTAATGGTCATTTAACTTAACCTTATAAGTATTGGGGGATTTATTTCTTAAACATGCAAAAATATGAAGATATGTAAAAGTGAACATAGTTGAGCTATGAACTATGTGTAAGAAATTTAAACCATAAAAGAGATATATTATATGAAAGTACCATAATTTATTTAACCAGCTTTTTATTGATGAGCATTTAGGCTTTTTCTAATCTTTTTATATTGTGAATTTTACTGCAATGAATAACTATATATCACTCATTTCATTTACATGTAAGTAATATGTATTTTTTCTTTTTTGTAAAATACTGCAAAACTGTCCTTTAGAGAGGTTGTATGAATTTCATTCTCACCAAGAATATGAATGCCTGCTTCTCTGTATGTTCAACACTAAATTCTCAAAATTTTCTGGTTTTGGCGTTGAATAGATTAAAAATGGCAAGTCAGTGTAATTTAATTTGATTTTTTGTTTTGTTTTGTTTCTGGATGAGACTGAACATTTTCCCATGTGTTTCAGAATCATTTGCATTCTCTTTTATGTGAACTCTCTGTTTATAATCCTTTTCCCATTATTCTATGGGCTTTTGGTAGTTTTTTCTCATTTCTTTATTTAATATATATTGAAGCCTTGTTGAAGCCAGCAGTCTTTTTTTTTTTTTCCTGTGATGGGTTGAAAATATGTTCATATTCATCTCTTTATTTTGTGTAGTGATTTTTGCCACGCGGTTATGCAGTTGAACAATGTTTTAATGGCTTCTGAGTTTTGCATTCTTCTTATAAATGCCTTTTCCTACACGATATTATTTTTAAACATCCCAAGTTTTCTATTGATTCCTTTGTGGTTTCATTCTCAAAAGAATATTTTTAAGTGTTTGATGCTTTTGATCTGGTATTATGAGTGAGGCGTAGATCTAATAATATCCTAAGTGTCTATCAAGTTGTTGCAGAACTTTTTGCTAAATAGTTTATGTTTTCTTTACTTATTTGTAATTACTTTCTTTATCATACACCAAACTCCAATACATATTTGAGTCTATTTCTAGACTTTCTAATCTGAGTCATTGACTTTTTATTTATTTGCTGGCATCACACTGCTTTATTAATTGAAGCTATAGGGGCGCCTGGGTGGCTCAGTTGGTTAAGCGACTGCCTTCAGCTCAGGTCATGATCCTGGAGTCCTGGGATCAAGTCCCGCATCGGGCTCCCTGCTCGGCAGGGAGTCTGCTTCTCCCTCTGACCCTCCTACCTCTCATGCTCTCTGTCTCTCATTCTCTCTCTCTCAAATAAATAAAATCTTTAAAAAAAAAAATTGAAGCTATAGAATGGCCTTCAATATTTGGTGGCATTATATACCTGAAGCACCAATCTATTTTTTCAATTTTCCAAATGATTCTTGCTTGTTTTTTCATATGAAGTTTATATATTAATTAGCTTGTTTCCTTCCCACCAAAGAAAAAGTTGGGTTTCAATGGTATTTGTCTCATGATGAATTGATGGAATAACTTAGGGAGACCAAGCGTCACTATAATATTGAATCTTCCTATTCAGACTTTTTGTTCTAATCATCTTTGGGTACCTCAGGAGCATTTAAAATTTATCTTTGTATGGATCTTGACACTTCTTGTTGGATTTATTTCTAAGTATTTTATCTGTGTTATTGCTGTTCTGAATGGGATTTTTTATTTTATTGTGTCCTTTAACTGGATGTTGTTTGCATATAGAAGGCTATTACTTTATGTATAAAAAAAAAATCTGTGCCTAGAACTTTACAAAAGTTCTTTTATTATTGGTAGTAGTTTTGCAGACCATTCTGAGTTTCCAAGTGTACAATCATATGTTATTGACTTCTTCCAAATTTATACTATAGCTCTGCAGCCAGTTCTCTAATTTGTTGACTCATACTTTCAAAAATACTAAATAGAAATTTTGATTATAGGGCGCCTGGGTGGCTCAGATGGTTAAGCGTCTGCCTTCGGCTCAGGTCATGATCCCAGAGTCCTGGGATCGAGTCCCACATCGGGCTCCCGGCTCAGCAGGGAGCCTGCTTCTCCCTCTGACCCTTTCCCTTCTCATGCTGTTTCTCTCTCGCTCGCTCTCTAAAAAATAAATAAAATCTTTAAAAAAAAAAAAGAAATTTTGATTATACATATCATTTGTTCTTAGGATTCTTCATCTGTTTCTCTTAAGTATGATGTTCTTTGAATTTGAGACAGATATGATTTATAATGTCAGTGAAATATTTGTATTTCTTATTTATTTTTAATAAATTTTTTCAAAGGGCATTTTAGCATTGAGAGAAATGCCTGTGTTTTTTCTTATTTTATTAATATGATAAATTATAATATATTTATTAATGTTGACATATACCTATATTTCTGGAATGATATCCCTTAAGCCAACAATTGTTGGGTTTGATATCAAGGTAGACTTGCTTCATGAAAATAATGTGGGTCATTTCCTTCTTTTTCCATGCTTTAAAACCTTGGAAATGTTACTGAAATTATTTCTTAACAGTATTAAGTCCTTATCTTACCACTGGCATCCTTTCCAAATGGTCAGGAGTCCTTCCTGACCATTCTGTGCCTATGTGGTTAGGTATTTTGATGATTATCCTGACTGCTGTCATTGTAAAACTGTACTGAGAGAGAACTTTGGGAAGGAGTATAGAGAAGAGCCTAAGAATTTCAATGGAGCACTTTATTGGTGGGAAATCCCTTCATTCCTCAGAGTGACATCCAACAAAATGAGGAATTTGGAATAGATCTCCTGCAATTCCTTTCCCCTGCTGAAATAATACCAATATAACAGCAGTGTAATTTCTGCTGGTGACTGGGAGGAATTTCTGCAGATTTTAAGGTTTTCCCTGTACAAAGTCTAGGCTAAAATGGATTTCCTAAGGTTTCCGGTCGCATTTAAGAACCTTATATATATATTTAGGTACAAGAATTCTTCCCTATATTGCTTGAATTAATGTCTGTAAAGCAACTACCACAGTGCCTGATACATGGTAAGTGCTCAAGAAATATTAGACATCATTATATTACTGGTGCCATTATGATGTTATTTGGTTTTCACTAAATTCTTGTAAATAAAGTTGAATAAATTATAACTCACAGTTATTAAAAGGTCTTGCGTGGAGCACACATTTAGAATGTGGCAGCACTAGATTGCCAATTAAGAAGCTTTCACTCTGAGACCAAAGTTTTTCTCACTATTACATATTTCTAAGTTGAGGGATACATACATGAATGGAGAAATTCACTAATTTACCAATCTCTAATTGAAATTTTTAAAGCATTTTCTTAGCTTATGAATGTGGGCAGTAAATCCATTAGTTGTAAGCTCTTCCTCTGACTTTATCACTAATCGAAATAAAAATAATTTTATGTCACATTAAAGTTGTTACATATATCCTGAGATATCATTTATGCTTACCACTATTTTGAAATTACACTAGCTATCAGACCTGCTGCTTGAACTTTCTATTTAATACACTAATAAATATTTATAATTTTATTTCAATATAATTAGTTTTTTGCAATGCTATGTACCTATCTTGTGCACTTAAATTATTATTATGGGAAAGGAGTCCATAGGCTTTATCAGACAGTCAATGAGGTTAAGTGTACAAAAACAGTGAAGAACCCCTGGTAAACTATTCTGTGATTGTATGACCCTCTTATCCTAGTCTGTATTTTTAACTACATCTTAGAAGGGACATATCATTGTGGGATGAATGTTCCAACATCTCATTCAAAGGAAATTTGAGACATCCACACCTGATAGTAGCTGGCACTGAATTCAGTGAATTCTTTAGCTGGCAGAATAACCAGATGGATTTTAATTGCCCAGTGAAGGGATAATTTTCCCCAAGAAATCCTATGCATGCCAGTTCAGCCCTGTGAGCTAGTCACAAGGCTCCTCCTTTGCCAACCTTTTCAGCCTACTGCAAATGGTGCTTTTCAAAGTGATCCTGTGACAGCATCAAGTGAAATTTAGTAAATGTCTTTGCTAAATTGGGGTAGAAGTGAAATAAATAGCCAGCGTGCTAGGGAAAATCCACAGACAATGCTCTCTCACTGCTCAGTGTGCTTATCAGCTCACACACAGCGCTTCCGCTGAATGAATTGTGCTAAATCTAATCTGACGCCTCCCCCTGGGGAGATGAGGGAGAATGTAGGGATGATCAGAGGGTTGATGGATTGGGATATATTCCATCTTCCTTTAGAATGCCAACCTTTCCCTTCAACATAGTCTTGGTATGCTTTATGTTCCTTGCATTTGGACTGATTTTTGATGTTCTGGTAGTCAAAACCATGTTTATCAGATTCTTGGAACTTTAGGATACAGGAAGAGTACTAATATATAGGAAATGTTTATATAAAGGAGTCACATTACTATCACACAGGAAAGGACCAAGAGCCATTATTTTCCATCATCTAAGGCTTAATCCAATGGATTAAATTTTTAATTTTTTTGAAAATGAATAGAAATATCATTTCTTAGGGTCTATTTAGGCATTTCTATTTACTAATGTGTTTATATCCCTTATTTTGTTTAATCTTTATGATCACTCATTATTCCCATTTCATATATGAAGAAATTGAGTTTCAGAGTAGTTAAATAATTTAGTCAAGGTCACACAACTATCAAGGAACAGAGTTGTGCCTTCAACAGAGTTGTGCCTTTATTAGTGTATTCACTAATAAACTCTTATCTTTCCAACATTAACCTTTATAGATTATACCTGCACAAAATTTTCATAAAAGAGAGAAATACATATTTGAGGGTATAATCTTGGAATGCTTTTTGAACTAGATCTAACAGAGATGAGTTAGGGTTGCATCAGTACAAGTAAAGAAGGTTTTTAAAAAGAGAACAATACCCCTAGAAGCTTTTCTCAGCAATAACAATAACAAAGCAAAGTTTCCCATTTTAACCTTAAAACAAGTATTCCACTTTGCTTGTAAGTTTCTATTCATACCTCAGTCAAATTAAATTGGTTTTTCCACATAGCAATTTGGAGAAATATCAGGTCCATTGGGATCAAGTGAAAAACAGATGTGAAATAATATGCATTTTTCATGTGCCCCCAAGGATTGTGACATTTCCAATTTAGTGACACTCTGGGGTAAGGAAAACACGTCTCTGAACATGAAACCGAAGCTCTCAGTCCCACACTTTGGTTGCTGGAATGAGCTTATTTAGGTAGGTGGAGAACTTTTCTGAATATCTTGTGTGGAAATTTGCAAAGCTTGGACCTTTTTATACAATTGATCATTTACGACAGCCAGTTATTTTCTTGCTTGGGGAAAAGCTGGCTTTTAAAAATACTGCAACATTAACTCACTTACTTACCCATACCTACCTGTATAAATAACGTTATGCTGTCAGGGAGTTCGGCGTAACAAATCCTATTTCAGCTTTTCCTCAAATACAGGTATTAATAAAACAGAATGATGCTAAGATATCCAGATCATCTTTCTTACATAGCTGGTATAAGATTCATTCAGTCATTTATTAAAAACAAAATTACCATGGGGCCCCTGCACATGGTATCTAGACATTTTGGAGGGCAGAGGGAGATTCTGATAAAGGTTTTAATGCAAACTATTAATCTTTCAGTTTTGTGTTTGTTGTGTTCTCTGTGTTTTTTTGTTTGTTTGTTTACTTGTTTTAACTATTAAACACCACAGACATATTAACTCACTACTGGCCTCTAGTCCTTTGGGGGACTCTGTGCATGTTAGGTACTAATTGAGAATACAGCTGTGAGTAAGAACTGAAGAGCAAGGTGTTTGAAACAATTATATACATATCCTTTCACTACTTTCATTGAGGATAATGGAAGTAATAATTACTTTTTATAATTAATACTGTCCCTGGTTCCTGTTGGGAATTATACAGTCCCTCCCCTGTCAAATGCCAGGATAACCATAACTTCTACTCTCTAGGCCTAATCAGCCATATATGAGCAGCATAGTGATTGGCCACAAAGGAGTTTAAGGAAGTACCATTGAGGTTCATGTCTATGTGGGTAATTCTATGGATCAGGGACAGAACTAAGTATGTCACTTGTATAATTATTTGAAGGTGACCTATTGAGAAAGAGCTGGGCTGTTGGTAAAGGGATGAAGGACTTTTATTTTTTTCCATAGGAAAGGAATAAGTGGATAGTAATTGCCTTTCTATTCCATCTGGGCATCTGAACCTACTTTGGGAGGAAACTAAATGTCCCATGTCTCTTGTACAGTAAAACAGCTTAACATTTGCTTTTCAGCTCTCTTATTGAGCTCTCTGAAAGATGTCAATTGCTCAGCAACCTCGTTGTAAGAACTGGAGTTTTTTTTTTTTTTAAGTCACACAAAAAAATTAAATATCTACAATTTAATTATTTCTATTTATCTCTTCATCTGGGTTATGTGATATGAAGGATTTGATAGTTAATATGTTACCTAAAATTAATTTTTACCATGATATTATAAAAGAGCTATCAATTTTATTTCTGTTCATGAATGAAGAAACAGATGTTTGTTGAAGTCGTGTGACTTGTTCAAAGATATTAACTTTAACTCCAAAACTTTGGTGGTCCTTATACTAAAATTAACAGAATCTTACCATGATTCTTATTCAATAAATGACTCCTAAACTTATGAGACATTTCATGTTGAATCTTCTCTCCTTAGCCTGTCGGCCTCTATAGGGCATTCATAAAGTCCTCATCTGACAATGGTTCTGTCTGTTTTTCAAGGGATAACTTGAAATCCAAATATTTAGAAGAATTTGAAAGGGCCTACTTTGTCATTTGTCAAGAACAAGAGTCAGCAACCATTTTCTGTAAAGGGCCAGAGAATAAATACTTTTGGATTTGACTGCAAATCTTTCCTCCTCTGCTTCTCAGAGTCTGTCCTTTCAGACCCGTTGTGTCAGTTCATATCACAAATCCCTCAGGAACCAAGCAGAAAAAGAAAATCTCTTCTCAGGGTAATGGGAAGGGCTATATTGGTGATCACAGTGTGCCTTGCTCAAGCTGGAGGAGGAAATGGGGCAGGGGATAAGGGAAATGCAGTGAATACATTAGCACATTGAATTTTAGTTTGTCAAAAAGCAATTATAAAGTAATTTCTATATTTCTTACTATGGAGATTATAAAATGTAGGAGAGACAAAAAAACTACATGAAGTCTTGCTCAGATTAAGCTCTTTGAGGAGATCGTATAATGAAAAGGGTATGTGGTAGATAGGAGAGATCTAGGTTCTAGGTCTGGCTTATGCATTAAATACCCAGCCCATCTTGGATAAGCTGTTTTCTTCCCTGGACTCCAATACCCCATCTGTTAAACAATGATGTTGGATTAGATGAACTCTAGTTCCTCCACAGTCTCTTTTTGTCAAAAACAGAAGAAATACGGGGGCACCTAGGTGGCTTGTGAGGTCAAGTGTCCAACTATTAATTCCAGCTCAGGTCATGATCTGAGGGTTGGTGCCAAGTGTGGAGCCTACTTAGGATTCTCTCTCTCTCTGCTACCCTGTTCGTGCTCACACTCTCTCTTTCTCAAAAACAAACAAATAACAACAAAAACCAGGAGAAATACCTTTTCTCCTTGTCATTTAGAATATTGGAAATCCACTTAAAGAAAAAAAAAAGAATAGTATTATCAAGAAAAGTGAAACAGCAAGTTGTTGCTGAAATTCTATATATACACACTATTTTTCTTCTCAGTTGCTAAAAAATTTACAATTGTTAATGGAGCAACTTGTGATGGGAGGTGAGGGATTTGCTATTATTGGAGCTATTCAAGGCAAGTCTAGACATGGCTATAATAGAGTCTGTAGAATTATGTGAACTCACCTCTAGAGAGCTCCATGCAGGATGGGTAAGATACCCTGAGGCATGTCTTCCTATCTGCCTTTTATATCTAAGAACACATTACAGTCTTCAGATTGTTGATTATCTCTCCTTTAGTAGTTTGGCTTAAAGATGGCTTTGCCATCCTTTGCTATTCAGCTTCTGAAAATACTGGCCAAATACAATAAAAAAAATTAAGTTGGTTTCAAAAAATGAGATTGAATTCTCTTCATGGTTGATACCATATCCATTTATTTGACAAGATGGTTTCCCCATTTGTTTATTTAGCAGCTATATCTTTGCACTTTCTCTGGCTCACAGTAGCAAAGAAGAGTGATACAGTCACTAATCTATCATGTCAAGAAGGGCAGGGGTTTTGTCTGTCTAGTTATGTGATCTCCCCATTGCAAGTTCTGATATATAGCAGGACTCAGAAAAATCTTTTGATTTTTCTTGCCTTGAAGAGTTACAAGATGGAAAAATTAGACAAATAATTGGTAATAATCCTAATGTCATGAGTTACTGTGAGATATGAGCAGTGAAAATTACATTCAAGATATAGAAATAGTTCAGAGGAACAGATGACTAATTCAGTTTTGACAAAGGCAATAATGAAAATTTCAAAGATGAGGTGATGATGAGAGTAGGACTTTGAAAAATAAATAGGAGTTTTCCTGATGAACAAGCAGAGGGGATTGTTCTACACACATAAGAGAGCAGTGAGGTCAGTCAGCAGGTTGCCTGATGAGGTTTGGCACAGCAGGGGCATGACAGTAGAGGAGGAGCATGCAAGGTTCTGGAGACATAGGTACCTGCCAGGTCTTAGACTAACAGCCAGGATAAGGAGGGGGAGGACATGATGCATATTTCTGCTATGAAGATCCCACTGGCTAGAGAATGAAAGATGGACTGGTGCTAATGCTGTAAGATTCCAGTAAGTGAGTTAGATTGGTCCTGAAATAGCCCAAAGGAGATACAATGAGGTCCTGATAAGACACTGGTAGTGGCAACAGAGGCAGGGGAGAGAAATGAGACAATTCATTTCAACATTTCTGAGTTTCTAGAATTATTTTGTAGGTTATATATAGATGTGAGGGGGAAGAGTGCATAAGCTCATATCTTGATGACTTGTTAAAATTTTTCATACCCTCTATTTTCCTATATAGAATTTCAGTGGCCTCTACTTGCTGGGGAGATTTGGGGATGATACAGCTTGTTTTAAGCATATGCTTCTCTCAGTAACAGGGAACCATTAGAGGTTTGGGGGCAGGTAAATAGGAGGATCAGAACTATATTTTCAAAAGAGAAATTAATAAAGCATTGAAATTAGTGGAGGGGTGGTGTTGGAGGTAGTCTCATCAAGTCTGTCTCCATGAATTTAGACCAGGTTAATGGAAACCTATAAATATTTAATGTGAGGTAAAATCCAAGTTTTGTGCAAACTAATTACTTATTCAGTCATGACATATTTAAAGAATCACTAGCCTAAAAATAGGAGGCCCCAAGCTCACTCTGCAGGGGAATTTCCTTCTATTCAACAGATACTTAGTCCCCATTCACTAAAAGTCAAGGACTGCTGGTGTGGGATGGACTACCTTCTACAAATTCATATAGGATTAATGCAAGAAGAGAGTAAGTTAATTTTAAATTTATGATGAAGGATAGATTACAGTTGAAATAAGGGAAGGATGTCAACAAAGATAGAAACATATTTGAACCTGTCTGCTAAACATAGAGTAGGTTAATGACATTTCCTTCTCTGGAGTGATAAACAAGAAAAAGCAAATGAGAAAAACCTATTATGCCAATTACGACTGCATTCATCCAGCTCATTGATATGCATTTAAACATAGTGGAGTTAAAAGATAATTATCTAACTTACGAAAAATATTGCAATAGGAAAGTTTTAAAATCTTTCAGGAAAAATAAGGAAAACTTTAGGGAGGCTGATTTTTTTCTGTAAAACATCAACATCTATGGTTAAGCGACTGCCTTCGGCTCAGGTCATGATCCCGGAGTCCCTGGATCAAGTCCCTCATCGGGCTCCCTGCTCGGCGGGGAGTCTGCTTCTCCCTCTGACCCTCCCCCCTCTCATGTGCTTGCTCTCTCTCATTCTCTCTCTCTCAAATAAATAAATAAAATCTTTAAAAAAAAATCAACATCTATTCTAGGATCTTATATTCTCTGTCACAGTTGCACCATCCAGTCCAAGGAAATTGCTTTATAATAGAAATATATTGCATCAACTTTAATGCCGATCCTTCTTAGACCAGATTGTTTGCTACCGGTAAGTCTTATAGGATTTCATTTGATGAATTTGTTGTAGGGTTTTGGAATGAAAGATACCTGGAGGTCAACAAAGAACTAGGAGTTGTGAGTCTTTGGGCTACTAAGCTATATTCTTTGGACTCAAAAGCCCTTATCAAAACAAAATAAAACAAAAGAAGAAGAAGAAAATTAGTAGTGATGCCTACTTTGAGTTATGGGAGAATAAAACAAGAGGACACCTGGTTACTTAGTAAATAACCAAGAGGTTAGCAAGAAAGTTACCTTGTGGGCATTGAATCAATGTTGCAAAAATGGTGGCAGTAATGCTTTTAATATAAAAATTAACTGAATTCAGTGAACAAAAGAAATCCAGTTATACAAATGACAACTATACTATAAAAATAAATATTATACTTCAAACAGATGTGAATGTATGATTTTAGAATTATTATTCACAGTTGAAAATAAAAACATTCACAAATATAGCCTAAGAGTTAAGAATAAGCATCAAGTTAGTCTTTTTAAGAGGCAAGTTTGTGATTGATAGAAAAGGAGTTATGAGAATTATTTAACACCACAGAAATTTCATGCATGTCTCCTAAAAAAAGTCTTCATTGGTTAGTTTAAAAGAAGGTTCTTATTCATATAGGTCCCTCCATGTTAAAATAAGTATTTGGCATCCCACTCATCCTTTAGCATAGGTCTCCTCAATTCAGAGACCCTGTCTTCTCTGATGTAGTTATCTCCTGTATGTATCCCAGTGAATGAAAGTAATGTGGTAAATACTAATACGTTGACCTCCTCTAGGAACACAAAAACATACTTTACTTTTCCACCTTGAGGAGTGTGGAGAGAGTGGGGTTATCCAGTGGGCAAATTTTGGGAAACACACACACACAGAAGAAAAACCACTTGTGCAGCTAGAAATATTTTGAAAACTACTACATTAAGGCATTTAGAAATTTTTAATTTATATTTTGGTTTCTCATTGTTTTGACAAAAATGTGCTGAATGTCTAAAATATGCAAGACTTTGTACTTAACTATAAAGAATAAAAATTATCTACAGTTCTGATTTAATCATAAACAAGGCTCATGACTATTACTGCTTCTGTTACTATAACTACTATTAGTATTACCAAGATTTTTTATCATTGTATCACTCAGTCTTTAAGACCGCCCTAGATATTGGTTAAGTGGATACCTATCTGTTAAACCAGCAAAAGGAAACAAAATAAACATTTATGTCTTAGCCTGGGCTCTGGATAATTTTTGTTTTGTTTGTTTTGTTTTTAATTCCCATGAGAAATTGTAACCTGATTCACATTTAGGGTTCAAATTGCAGAACTTCTATAAGCTGGTAAATCAAATAAGAGTTGTCCAGTTTGGAAACATATGAGAGCAATTAACAAATCAAAAGTAAAATTTATCTAGAGGGAAATAATTTTATCTTGTTATTTCTACAGATTTTTTTTCTTTTCGACAAATGGAGCACAAGTGTAAATAAAAACGCACAATACAAATTACAAAACAGAAGGAAATTTTTAAAAAAGAGCAAGAGTCGGCATAAACAATAAGCAGAAGAGATTATCAAATTGAATGGATGGGTAAAAGCAGAATAGAAAAAAAAAAAAGAAAAAACTAAAGTGAGAATTAGGAAATACAGAGGATAGATTGAACAGAATTACAGAGAATGTAGTACAAAGATTAAATGTAGAGAGATTAAGAAAGTATGGTTAAGAGACATGCAAGACAGAAGGAGATGGTCTAACATATATTTTATTGGAATTCCAGAAGTGGAGAATAGAGAGCAGGGAGAGGTAATAGCTAAAGTGTTAATGGTGGGTCATTTTCAAAATTGCTTAAAGACATGAATTTTGACTTCTAGGAAGTCCAATAAATCATAAGCAGAATAAAAGAATTGCATAACAGGGAGCATTGTAGGGAAACTGAAATATACCAAACATAAATAAAATATATTAAAAGTAATCAAGAAAAGAGTCAGATCACTTAAAATGATAGTCTTAAACTTGCCTTCCCATTAACACAACGGAAGTCAGAAGAGGAAAGTGGAAGCTTCAAAGTGCCCCAAGGGGAGGGGGAAATTTTCAAAAGTTTAAGTATTATTCAGGAATAAGAATAAAATCAAAATTATGGGCAAACAAAAACAACATTTCCTACCTACAACATTTCAATAAATGCATTTCTAAAGGCTATATTTTAAATACAATTTAATGAATGCATTCTAGATGAATAATTCCAGAAAAAATATATGAGCTACAAATAGAAATTGTGAGCAACGGAAGTCAGTAAGTGACTTAATTGAAATTGACTGTATAAAATAATAAAAAAATATTACATTGGATGGGGACAGAAACTTAGAACCAACATACAGGAAGTGAATATCTAAAATGGAGAAGGTAGCAATGAGATTGAAGTATTATCATATCCTTCAATTTTTCTAGAGGATGTTGCAGCTACCAATTTATAACTTAAAATATGCATATTAAAAATACAAAAGTTAACTTCAAAAAGAATAGAAAAAAATTTATAGTTTTCTAACTGAGAGAGAGAAAAAATGAACTGTTATAAACAGTCCATCTAAAGGAAGGAGCAAAAGAGAAAAAAAAGCATAGGGAAAGCAGAACCAATAAAAAATGAAATATAATGTGGGAGCTGTAACTCCATATATACCAATAAGCGGGAAATGAGAACGTAAAGTGTCTTGTGTACTTAGCTAAGGTGTTATAATAGTTTTCCATGGAAAATAGGGAGTCAGTGAATCCTGCAGTTGTATCTCTTCCTATATAACCATGAGTTATTGGCAATCCTTTCTGAGTCATCTGTGTATTCACATGAACAGCCACTTGCTGTGGTGAAGTGTCTCAGCGCTACTAGAGACTTCCAATTTAAAAAGTTCTTTGAATGGTGACCAAGATACTTAGCTGGATTGACTGCTTCTTGAAGGAAAAAGCAATCTTTCTTTTGGTCCTTATTTTTGAAACTGTCACCTGCAGAGTATATATAAATTAATGAGTGATCGGGGCACCTGGGTGGCTCAGTCGTTAAGCATCTGCCTTCAGCTCAGATCATGACCCCAGGGTCCTGGGATCGAGCCCCACATCGGGCTCCCTGCTCCATGGGAAGCCTGCTTCTCCCTCTCCCACTCCCCCTGCTTGTGATCCTTCTCTCACTGTGTCTCTCTCTGTCAAATAAATAAATCTTAAAAAAAAAAAGTGAATGATCTCTTCTTCTCTCTAAGATCTTATATATTTTATACTACAGAATAAGTAAGAATTTCTGAAGGACTTGCACTGAGATTTTGACACCAAAAATATAGAAGTGCTATTAATAATGAGAGTAATACAATAGAACTAAAGCAAATTAACTTGCTTGAGCATTCACTGTATCTAAGACACTGTGTTAAACATCTAGTATGTCTTTTAATCCTCACATGTGCTTCATATGTAATATATACTTATTGGTCACATTTTATAGATGAGCAGCTATAGACCTTGAGAGACTGAATGTTTCTTTAAGTTTACCTATGGAGTGGCTAAGCAGGAATTCAAACTCAGGCATTTTGACTTCAGAGTTTATTTTGCTATCCTTTTTCTCATGCCTTCCCAAACATACCCTTCAAGTTCAGTGAAAGTCCATTTGGCTGTTTTTATGTTGATGAAGTAAAGAACATTCAGACAATCAGAGAGAAATGGCATTTTATTTGCATTGTTGATGAGAACAACAGCAACAAAAAAAACTAAGATCTGTTTAAAATGCACATATTCTGTTGTTTACTTTGGATAGATTTCTGATTGTCATTAAAAGACAGCTCCTTTCTCGCTCAGCCCTCAGTTCTCTTTGGACACCACTCTTTACTAGGAGATAAAAGCAATGTTAAAAAGAAGCTCCCTATGAAAGATCAAGAGTGGCATTTAATCATTTAATCAACAATTATTTATTAGCAGCCTCTTCTGTGCGTGAAATGGTGTAGGCTCTGGAGAATATAATGATGAAACTCCTCTCCTGAGGGGTTAAACTGATTGGCAGAGGAAAAGGAGGAAAGCAAGCAAATCTACTACCTGACATGGAGTCAGCACTTAGTAAAATTTGCCTGGGAATGAATGAATGAGGAAAAAAGTATTAGGGATGTATTAGTTTTGAAGGAATGCCTTATCAAAAAGTACCACAAATTGGATGACTTAAAACAACAGAAATTTATTTTCTCACAGTTACAGAGTCTAGAATCTTGAAATCAAGGTATAAGCAACGCCATCCTCCTTCTCAAGGCTCTAGGGGAGGATTGTTCTTTGTTTCTTCCTAGCTTCTGGTAGCTGCTGATAGTTCTTGGTTGGCTAATAGACGCATCACTCCTGTCTCTTCCTGTCATCGTGTAAGGATCTCCCTGTGTATCTATGTTTAAATTTCTTTTTAAATGGATGCTAGTCATTGGATTAGGTAGGGCCCATTTTTAAATTGGTATGAATTCATCTTAATTTGATTACACGGCAAAGACTATTTGCAAATAAGATCACATTCACAGATAACAGGCATTAGAACACGAACATATCTTTTGGGAGGACATGACTCCATCCAAAACAAGGGGCTCTGAAAAAGTTTTGTAGAGGAAAAGACCTTTCCCTGACTGCTTCTGTGTGTGTGTGTGTGTGTTTGTGCACACAAGCATGCACGTGTGTCTGTGTGTGTGTGTTTATGTGTATGGGAGGGCAGGGGACGACTTCCAAGAGAAGATGCAGCTTAGTTGACATTTGAAAAATAAGTAAGGTTATCCTAGGAAATGATAAGGAGGAGTAAAGCAGGCATTGCTGGTAGAGGGAAGCATCTGAGAAGCTGTATCTAGCAATGTCACCGTGAATCCTGGGCCTCAGCCCAAAAAAGTCACTAGTGTGTGAAAAGTACTAACCCACATTCTGTTATTGTTCTTTATTGTTTCAGCTGATCCTCTTGTGCCTGATTATAAATTTAGTTTTTTCACATCTAGCAATCTGTATGTGAGGTTTATGGTGATGTGTTGGCATGAACATGAGCCTCATGTTCCAAGCCCTTGGTACTCTGCCTCAAGTTCTGAGAATCAGAAATGACAATGCTTGCACCATGCTAATAATGAAGAAACTTTCATACTCAAAGTATCAATGTTACTTTCACTTTCATTGTTACTTATTAGTAATTGGGCCAAACTAAAATGAATTGTCTTTTGGTGGTTTCAAGTGAGAAAACACTAAAAATGAATCACAAGTGCAAAATACACAAGATGAAGTACAGAATACTGCAACAACATCAAGCAATTAAGTTCCTAATATGGTTTATAATTATTATAATTTTGAACAACCGTCAGCCTTCATGTATGGATTTCAAACATCTTTGACCTGAATGGTCATGTCTTTGGTTAATGAGAGATTATAAATGTTGCCATAAATTCTACATTTAAAATATATAGGTTGTCTGTTCAACAATACAGATTTGGAATTGGTCAAATAAATTATGAATAAATCTATGTTATGGAAGAGTAGTCCTCCATTAAAGAATGTTTTAAAGGAATAGCTAATAGCAAAATATAGGTGTAGAAGATGGAACTTAGGTAAATTTTACAGCTAGTCTGCACATTAGTTTCCTTGGTTATAAGAATGTCATGACAACTGAAAATATTCAAACAATTAGTATATACACATATGGCAGAAAATATCCCACATACATGAATCTGTTTCCACCTGTGAACTCTCCTTATATAAAATTCAAATACACACATGCATACATATATTATCTATATATAAAAATAATATATATACACACAGACATTTGTGCACATACATGTATGTATATATTTTTCTAAAATTTTGTGAAGTTGTTTATAAATATAGCTGAATATCCTCCATTGTGGATAATCAGAACAATAGAGAGGTTGGGACTAGAAATAGAAAGAAAAAGAAGGAAAAGGAAGAGCAGATCAGGATCTGATTTCTTATACTTCTTCTAATCTGTAAAATGGGGTAATAATGATAGAACTTACTTTACAGGTTGTGGAAATGATTAAATGAGTTAACGGGGGAAAAATGCTAAGAATGGTGCATGACACAAAGGAGGAATGTTAGACATTAGTGTTTGTTTTGATTATTATAATTTTGATTATCTTTTTGAAAAAAAAATTCTAGACTGATATTGCTATATATTGTATTCTTTGTATATTCTGAAGACATTTTCTCCAGAAATATTGGATCAATTTGAACTTCCATTAGCTATGTATGAGAATATTTGATAGGTGACACTCCCTTACTATTCTGTATTTTCTTCTTATCTTTTCAATTTTATTGGTGGAAATCATATTTAATTGTTTTAACCTATATTTTTGATTATTTATCAAACTGATATACTATGTAATGTTTATTGGCAACTAATAAGTCTTGGTTTACAAATTGCTGTTCCACATCTTGGCCTGTATTTCTGTCAGAATACAAAAATTTTCTATGATTTTTAGGAACTTTTTGTCAGTCACATAAAAAATTGATTATTACGTGTAATGAAATTTTTTTTCATTATTTGAGTTTCATTTTTATTTACAAAACTTTATTACAAAACTGAAAGATGTGCCCATATTAAACAGTAAGGTCAATCAGTATTTTCCTTTATTATTTGGGTTGTTTTTTCCCTTTGGTATGATTCTTATAACTGGACCTCCTCACCCCCAATATTGTAGAAATACAATTTCTATATATTCCAGAGTATCTGGGGGCTTAATTTTTTTTACATGTATATTTTTATTCAAAATGTATTGTGATGTATGTGAAAATTCAAGTCAATTTTTTTTCCAATTTGCATGAATCCATACATTGACAATGCTATTCTTTACTGATTGACTAAAAATCTTGCCTTTATCACTTAGTAGACCTCCAAATATAATTTTATTTTTAATTTTCTGTTGGATTTTATTACTATGCCAGTTGTTTACTAGTTCTCCTTATCTGTGTGCTATTTTTGAAGCTCCTGTAAGTTAAGTACAGAGCAGAATATATAACTCTAAAGGCTGAAGTGCAACAGAGATTATGGTAGGTTAACACTGTCTCACTGTAATTTTTAAAAGCAGTTCACTTTATTGCAAGGAGACATGGTTTTTGAGGCATTTTTATGTTTTTAACATTGCTTTGGTCTTGGTTTTATTTTTATTCCCTGAAGAGAAATTTTCATCTAAGTTAGCAAATGATGATTGAGTTTTGGAAAAATAGACAGGGGCATGACATTGACTCACAGCATCTGTTATGGTATACCTCTAACTTATGTTATTCATATTTAATGTTTTAATTGAATGGTAGAATATTTTTCTGTGTTAAGTAGATATTTCATCTCAATAGAGCTTTATTTTTTTCTTCCCGCAGTAGATATTTTAATCTGAAAAGATACTTTTACATTTGGCTAAAGAGAGATAATTAAAACTTTCTTTAGAAAAGCAATATGGTAAGAATAATTCTATTCTATAGACTCCCAAATTATCATTTCTTATCTCAATGAATTAGTCTTAGAAGCTTTTAATCTAATTAATCCTTAACCAAGTATAACACCACAGGGTGATATTTTGTGTAACTGCCAGTGTGCATGGATTTAATTATGGATTTGCAAACAGCTTTAGATAAAATCATCTCTACCTGACCTATGCCTATTCTGGGTTTAAAGTAAGAAACATTTCAGTTAATTTAAATATATTAATCTGCGTTTGTATGTGTAGTGCATCTGTGTTCATGTACGTGTTCATGGACATTTATTTATTCTTTCTTCCATGTTTGCCTAGAGCTCCTGATACGTTTTTTCAGTATGGTATCAGTAAATCTATGTGTCAATAAATCTATATGCCTGGAAAATAAGAGACCTGATCTCCATTTTGGCTACTCTCTTTCTCTGGGATTTATTTTCTTGAAATGTAAGAAGATTGGATATCTAGAACTCCAAACTCTAACATACTGTGATTCTAAATTTAATAATGGTGAAATTTCTTTCAGAAATGAAATTGTTGTTACATTCTAGACTGTTTATGTCTTTCATATCTGGATCTGAGGTCTAGAACTCTTGAACAAAGTTTGTCTTGGTCATTTGCCTTTCCAGATATTAAGTCTAGAAATGTGATTTGGGACTTTTGGTAAGTGGACACAAAAGATTAATTGACTCTGAATATATATATTCAAAATGTATGTACGCCTTACTATAAGATTAGAAAGAAAATTTTAAAATTTGGAAATGCAAAAGACATCTGTTTATCATTGTTACAAGCTACATATATAATACATTATAAGAAAAAAAAAGAACGAAAACTAAATGTTTAAATATAGTTGCTATCACTGATTTATATATATATATATATATATATAAAGTTCTGCTCTAAATTAAAAAGGACAATATCTTCTACATGAAATTATTATAGGGGTTGAATAAAACAGCATATATAAAGTTCTAAGCATGGATTTTGACACAGAAGAATAGTACTTCTTAGTTTATTATTTATCTCTGCAACATCTTATTATAGAAAATGTTAAAAGCATACAAAATAGACCTAAGAGAATAGTGACCCCATGTGTCCATCATTCAGCTTCAACAAGTATCAGGTTGTTTTGTCCCTCACCCAATGAACATTATCTTGAAGCAAGTAGCAAACATCATAAAAACTTATCTATAAACATTTAAGTATGTTTCTCTGAATAATAAGTCCTTTTGTATAAAAACAACCCAAATAATATCATCACATTCAATTAGCAATAATCACTCAAGTTTAAACACAGTTTTCCACACTAGAGGAAAAAGTAAAAATGGAAGGGAAGATGATCATAAATCCCTGTTTCTTTTCCTATTATGTGAATGAATATATATATTTTTTTCTTTCTGTTTTATTATATTTTTGAAAGGGATGTTGTACCTGGATCTCAGAGCATGGGTCATTAATGAACCTAGAGCTGGAGGGATGTAAGATGGTGGAGGAGGAGGGTGACCCTAAGCCTGATTCCTCATTCAAACACAGATAGATAAATATAAAATCATTCTGATCACCTAAGAAATCAATCAGAAGTCTTAAAGAACAAAGCTGCACATCTAATGAGCCTAGAGCTTAAGTACTTCCTGACTCTTGGGTGAGTCTCCTCCCTTTTCTACTCTAATATGTATATTTTAAGAACTGGTAAATTTCCCACTGTAAATAAATATAGTTGATTCCACTATTTGTGGTAGTTATGTTCTGTAAAATAGCCATGAACACTGAATTAGTGAATCCTGAACGTTGTTCCTGCAGGAAATACAGGGTTAGGTGCCTGCAAGCTTCTGTTTTCATTTTTTGTCAACCGATTAATACATAACCTTGTTTTATGTGTGTTTCTGTTTAAAGACATTGCACTTAATATACATTGCAGATTCAATTAACATTGACCTCATGGCCAAGAGCACTATAACTGATGCTGAACAAGGCTTCTTGGATACATGCATTTTGTCCACAAAGTAAATCACAGCCTTCTTACACTTAGGAACACTACATAGCACTTTAGCACTACCCTCAGGGCCCATTTTCGACTGAAATTACCACAAAAAGTACTAACGTGAGAGAGGGGGACAATAGTTACAGTCCAAGTGCTGAAAAAGAAAGCAGAGCATTGCTTTGTTTGACCTCAGGTGGGAACTTGCATGTAATACAACTCAAATTTTTCACCCTTCTACACATATATGAGAAAAATCATGAAAGCCCGTAAGTGTTGATTTTGGGGCTACAGATAAATTTTATTAAGTAGGAGAATTTGCAAATATCAAATCTATGAATAATGAAGATTGGTTGTACTTGCATTTATGTACATGTATACATTTAGAACTTGAAAATTAACCTGGGAGAATAATTATAAAGAATATTAGATTATAGAGTTTATGGGGCAAAGAAGGGGACAAAGTTTATGGCAGAGCAGTAGCACGTAAGTTTTCAATATAGAATTCGATGAAATAAAGTAAGTTGAAATAAAGCACATCCAGAACTTTTGAGTAGCATTCCTGAGTCTGTTGATGATGAAGGAGCTGGGGTGTCCATACCATGATGTGATGGAAAAAGAGATTCCAAAACTCTGCTATTGTTGCTGTGTTCTGACCTATGCTGGCGTATATATATATATATTTTTAAAGATTTTATTTATTTATTTGACAGAGAGATAGCACAAGTAGGCAGAGAGGCAGGCAGAGGGAGAGGGAGAAGCAGGCTCTCCACTGAACAGGGAGCCTGATGCGGGGCTCGATCCCAGGACCCTGGGATCATGACCTGAGCCAAAGGCAGCCGTTTAACCGACTGAGCCACCCAGGCGCCCCTATGCTGGCGTATATTAATCCCTGAAGAGATATTACTCTATAACACTGTGGCTTACACACCAAAATTACTCCTTCACTTCTGACAAACTAATATTTTGTGACTACTCAGAGTTCACTATCTCGACTATCCAAGTTTTTTATTCTTCAGATCAGAGTGAACACGTAATTTTCAATGAGATGAAGAGGATTTGCATGATAATTCAAGAACGGCTTAGCAGTCAACAAATAGTAGGGGAGAAAAACAGTCAAGACAATAAAGATTCTTTTTTCCATGAAAATATTATATCTTCACATATATAACTGAGTATTAAAATGAAATAACCCTTAAATAAAACAGACTAACTTCTGACAGCTAACTTCTAGACCCCTCAGTGGCAAAGCCAAACCCAAAGTAACAGTGGCCTTTGGACATCAGGTCCATGGATATAATTCATGGGCTTTCTTTATCTTTCATCAGGTTATCTGGGAGAAAGAGCAGTGGTCATGCAAACAGCCCCAGATCTTAAACAAAACTAACATTTGAACAGAGCAAAATTTTTAGTCTGAAAATAGGAAACATGAAGGAGATGACCATTAGATTGATTAATTCCAAAGGATTTAGAACTGATGTTTCTTTTTCATAGGGTGACAAACAACTTGAAAATGTTGATGATGTCTTTCCTTTACAAAGGCACTTTGCTTCACTAATCTAATTCTTTGGTGGAGCCATTAATTTTGCCTCAAAGAAAAAGGGATATTTTAGCTCCTAAGAAACTCCACAGTCACAAAGCAGAGACTTGATGTGATTAAAACAAGCTCTTTCCATCATAGGCTCAGCTGAGGAATTTGGATAAATGCTAATTCTGTGATTTTCATATTTCAGTGATTTGGCTCTCTTATCAGTTCCCATTATGCTAACTTTTTTTCGTGAAAATGAAAAGAAAATGAGGGATTGCAGTTCAAGTTTCCTCTTAATGTGATGGCTGCCTTCTGTGACAGTCATCAGGAAGTCAGCTCACTCAAGTTTTGAAAACTGACTGGAATCCATAATTATTGATGTCTGAAGCCCATACTCTCCTAAAGACCTGTGAATAGTCCTTGGCTTTTACACAGTCAACAGGATTCCCTGTGCTTCTGTTCTTCATCCTTAAAACACTTCCAACAGAAGGCTAGTGAATTGCCCAGGTTATTTATGGTGGGCAGAAGAACTTGTTTCTAGAATATTCTGAATATTTAAGAAAAATGGAACTATCTCCATATGATGGTATTAGGAGGTGGACCCTTTGAGAGATAATTAGGTTTAGATGAGGTTATGAGATGAGAGCCCCCATGATGGGATTAATTTCCTTACTAAAAAAAGGAAGAGATACCAGAGCTGCTTCTGCCACAAGTAGACACGGCAAGAAGGTGGCCATCTGAAAGCCAGGAAGAGATCCCTCACCAAGAACCAAATCTGTTGGCACTTTGATCTTGGGCTTCTTAAGGCCTCTTAGAACAGTGAGAAATAAATGTGTGTTGTTTAAGCCACCTAGTTGATGGTAATTTGTTAGAGCAGCCAGAGCCATGACAAACAGCAATAAAAATAACAATAACACAACAACAGTAATTATAATGTATCTCATATACCATTTAGGAGAATTCTTTCTCTGTTGACCCCACCACCCAAGTTATCGAATTGAGCCTCTTCTCATTTCACAGATCATGGGAAACCAAGTATTCTCTCCCAAAGTTTGCTCAACTTCTCTGTTGTTTCATCTTCATGGACTCTCTGCTCCCTGGGCTCTTATTTCCACACATCATCTCTTCGATGCTATTCCTTGTCCTTGACATGCAACTTAGCATTCCTTTGCATATGAAACAGAAACACAAATCCGCTTGAGTAAAACATTTGTGGGCACAATTGAGTTTGCTGAAGTTTTTTGTTGCTGTTTTGTTTGTTTGTTTGTTTTTGAGGGGGGGAATGCTGAAATAGGAATAATGGTGAAGCAATGAAAACAATATTAAAATCCATATTAAATAGATTATTTCTAATTTTTTTGTGTGTGAAAACCAAAAAGTTTTACTGTTTACATTAGTTTTCTATGGCTGTTAAAACAAAATACCACAAACTTTTAGTGGCTTAAAACAATGGATATGTATTATCTCATGGTTCTAGAAGCTAGAAATCCTAAATTAGTATCACTGAGCCAAAATCAAGGTATCAACAGGGCTGCATTCCCTCAGTAAATTCTCAGGGTTGAATCCATTCCTTTCCTCTCTCAGCTTCTGTTGGCTGCTGACATTCCTTTGCTTATGGCCACATCACTTCAACTCGGCTTCTATTTTTATATTACATCTTCATCTCTGTGTGTCTAATTTCCCTCTGCCTCTGTCTTAATAAGGACATTTGTGATGACATTAGGGCCCAGACAAATAATCCAGGATGGGGTGCCTGGGTTGATCAGTTGTTAAGTGTCTGCCTTCGGCTCAGGTCATGATCCCAGGGTCCTGGGATTGAGCCCCACATCAGGCTCCCTACTCCGGGGGAAGCCTGCTTCTCCCTCTCCCACTCCCCCTGCTTGTGTTCCCTCTCTCACTGTGTCTCTCTCTGTCAAATAAATAAATAAAATCTTTAAAAAAATAATAATAACCAGGATAATCTCCCCATGCCAAGATCCTTAATTTAACCACATCTGCAAAGACACTTTTTTTTTTCCCTTTCCCTGTAGGGTACCATTTACAGCTTCCAGAGATTTGGACCAGATATCTTTGGGTGGTTGTTATTTATCATACAGTGTTCTCACCTAATTCCAGCCTATCTCCATTTTGTTACTTCCTCTTCTGTCTCTCTTCCCCCTCTTCTGTTTTAGTAACCTCTTCCTTCCAAGGAGAGCTAAACTCTTCTCCCTGTATTACATGAAACAAGTTGTTTCAACAACTCATCTGTTGCATACTTATGAAGGTACTCCAGACAAAAACAAAACAAAAAATAAAGGAATAATAAACAAAAACCTATTTAACGGGAACCATGATTGCTACAAAGTGAGAATTTATTTTCCTATTATTACAAAAGATTTGTTTCATTTTACTTATCTCTCAAAATCTCATGACAATTTAAAAATAACTGTAAATATCTTAATATTCTCATGACAATAATTTTTTTAAAGATTTATTCATTTGCAGGGGATACACAGAGAGAGAGGGAGAGAGAATCTCAAGCATACTCCATGCTGAGCCCTGATGAGCGGCTCGATCCTACCACCCTGAGATCACAACCTGAACTGAAACTAGGAGTCAAACGCTTAACTGACTTTGCCACCCAGACCCCCAGTATTCTCCTGACAATTCTTTTTTTTTTTAAGATTTTATTTATTTGTGAGAGAGAGAGAATGAGAGACAGAGAGCATGAGAGGGAGGAGGGTCAGAGGGAGAAGCAGACTCCCCGCGGAGCAGGGAGCCCCACGCGGGACTCGATCCCGGGACTCCAGGATCATGACCTGAGCCGGAGGCAGTCGCTTAACCGACTGAGCCACCCAGATGCCCCCTCCTGACAATTCTTAATGGAATATGGTTAGTTTCTGCATTTTAAAGATGAGGTAAAACTGGCCTCAAAAGATAAGGTGACTGTGCAAGTTTATATAGCTAGGGAGGGGAAGAGCTAGAAGCAGTACTCTCTGACTCCAAGGCCTCGCTCTTAATCACTAAGCTTTACCGCCCCTTGAAGTTCGGTCTGCTAGTCTATAAAAAGAGATAGAATTATCGTTAAGCAAGAATTACTTGCAATGTTAAATGAAGTAGTTCAGGTGAAAGTACCAAATTACAAAGCTTCTTGCAGAAGCGACCACCGTCACCTTCGTAGTCGCCACCACACTCCGATACCACGATCACCACCACCACCACTAACACCACAGTCACCGCTACCATCACCAGCACCTCCACTACTACTGTCACCTCCTTTACCACAGGCTCCGCCATCGTGCGCACAGCTACCACCACCCCCACCGTACCTCCACCAGCACGGAAACGGTCATCGGCACCACAGCTGTCATCACGCTCACGACCACTACTACCGCCACTGCTAGCACCACGACTGTCAGTACCCCGCGGCTGCTACCCCCAGCCCTCTAGTCATGTGCTCCCCCTGGCTCACACCAGCTCATCACATACGACTTAGAACCCCCTTCAACTCTGCTTGCACTGATACCACAGTGGGAACTCAAAATAGGCCGTGGTAGGGGTACTTACCCCTGAACATCAGGAAATGCTACAAACCAGTGATGTTTATCTCCCAACACACCAGGAATCCCCATGCCACTAGCGCCACCAGCATTTCTACGACCCTCACTTCCAGAACTACTGCCATCCTATCATTCTCAGTGTTTTCAACCCGTGGTAATTACCACCATCTGGAAGATGACACTTAATTTTTTTTCCTCAGATGAATCAGCATGTCATTGTGGCGATCATGTATGTGGTTATGCATTAGAAAATAATGTAACTCTTGGCCTTGGTACAGGAGCCTACTATGTAAGAGCATAATGGAACATGGGGTGGGAGTGGGGCGAGGGGACATCCTCCAAGCTCAACATCCTTCTTGGCTATAAAACGTGCTGTGAGGTTTTGCTAGATTTATTGGACAGGCAAAGTCTATCCACACCAAATCCATTAAAACAATCCTGCTGGCACTCCATTATTGTCACATCAGTTAGGCTGCGGATGGCTTGAAATACATTCATCTCTAGGAATAAGGGAGAGTGGTGGTAAAGCTGGCATGTCTATGTACCTGGGGAGGTTTGAGGCTGTGAGTAAGGAAGCTCTTCTTTTATTATAGCATTACACAGGGCTAAAAAGTGAGTTGAATGTGGCTTAGGACGCTTCAAATGAGGTCTTTAGTCTGTCTTTAGAGAGAAAAAGGCGTAGAAAGCAAACAGGAACATACATAAAAATATTTGCTAAACACTTGTGAACTCTGCCTTTATAACATATACACTGTATGATTGATACTATTTACATTTTACTAATAAGTGGACTGAAACTAGGAGATGTAAAATTACAATACGTGCCAGGGTTTCAAGTCCATACTTTCCTACTGAATCTTATTTCCTCATAGACAGGAGGAAGGAGGACATTTAATATAAAGACTTAATAGGTACAAAAATAAAGTCAGATCCTTTCATGTGCATCTCTTTATATTATCAAAATAAATTTGTAAAATAGGCATCACTATCTCCATTTTACAGTTCAGGAAAAGGATAGTTAAAGAAATTACGTTACTTATTTAAAGCAAATCAGCTGATAAGAGCCAGAAGGAGGATTCAAATTTATAGTACAATATTCTAAACAACACTAGACCCCCACTCTTCTTCCCCTACCCCAAACTTTAGGGATGTTAGTGCATAGATTTTAGTGGGAATTGAGTCAGATTGTTTTATAACATGACTTAAAATATTCTTTGCTCAATAGCCACCTAAAGTTTTATTTTCATGTTATAGGCAATTTGTTTTGTTTGAGTTTGCTGTTGTTGTTGTTTCTTTGCTTTTATTTTATGAATTGCTTGAACTCATGTCACTTTATGTTTATGGGTGGCTTTCAGATTGATCACTGAATAACATACTCTGTAGATTGCCTGCATTTAATCCAGTATATTTGAAATCTAGGACTTTGTTATTGTGCACATTAAGATAAATTAATTAGTTGACCTTTGAGGTTCTTTTTAGGCAGTGTTATTAATTGTCCTAATTATTTAGGTCTTTCTAACCCTTTTTTAAAATCCTGTATTGATTCTAATTACTGTTCTTTATGTGATTATTATCTAATGTCTTGGTAAATGCATGTATGGACATTTATCTTGAATTTTCTCTATTTACCTAAAGCAAGATTTTTTTTAAAGCAACTTGTCTTCCCTTTAATCAACTGTCACCTTTCACATAATGCCAGTGGCAGAAATAAACTGACAGTAATCTAATGGTGAGAGGCAGTAGAAACAATTTAATCCTAGATTAAGGAATTCCCAGCTGCTACTAATGTGTATACAAGATGATGTTTTAGCAAGAATTTTCTTTGTTCTATATCCTCAGTATTTCCTTTAGTATGTTCCTTTTCTTCTACTTTCACTGCCATTGACCTTTAGAGACCATTACTTTCATTCAGGTAAAGTCCACATTATTATTTAATATAGTCCTTAGATGTGTTCAGACTCACTCAGAATGATAGCTTGACCAAGCTGTACATTCTAGTCTTGAGCCTTCCCTGTGTAAGAGAAGGGGATGACGGTAGAGCTGGATTAGCTGCTGACTGCCTTCTTCCTGTCCTGCTGACCACTGCTTAGATGCCAGTTGTTCTGACACAGGCATTGTCCTCTGTGCTGGAGATACACAGAATTCTATCAGTAGAGTGGCAGCAGCACTAAAAACACTGAAATTAGTGGTTCCGTAAATACAGAGGTCAAGTGGGGTCTCACTTATTTTGTGTATGGAGACGATGGTGCATCTGGGAGGGTGTATGAGTCCCTTAAACCTAATTTTCAGATCCTTTATGATCCTTAAGGATATAGTCATTAACTAGGTAGAAAGGGGCAAGAAAAGAAGGAAAATTAATTCTAAAACATTTTATGTATATGACAGTATTTAATTTTCACATTGCCCCTATTAAATAAACATCAGTTGTTACAATTCTAAACAATAAGCCAAAGCTGAGAGAAGCTAAGTAATTTCTCCAAAATTATCACTTAGTAATTAGTCAAGCAATGGTTTAATGCTGTATTGGTTTGTTAAAAACAAAACAACAGGACTAAAATGGAGTTGCTTATGCTAAGCCCCATGTTACCAAACCAAAACTTAATTACTGTTTCAGCTCTCCCACAAATGGCACCTTAAATCAGACAATCAGGGATCACCTGATCAGCATTAGTTAGGTAATCTGCCTGATGATGTCTCCAATTCCTAAAGGAAAGTAACTTTGCAATAACCAGATGGCTTTTTGCCTATTGTAACTTCCTTGTTCCTGCTCCCTTCTCCCTATAAAAGTCTTTTATTTTGTATAGTTGCTTAGAGCCCCTTTCTGTCTGATAGATGAATGCTGCCTGATTCATGAATCATTGAAAGAAGCCAATAAGATCTTTAAAATTTACTCAGTTGAATTTTGCTTTTTAACAGATTTAATTCTCAAGCCCAATTTCTTTGCTGTACCAGTGCTCATTTTTTGGATTTCACAGATGAGTAATTTTTTAAAATGGAGATTTATCATACATTGCATTTTAAAAAGTAATGGTATTTTGAAAAATAGCTATTATCTATTAGAAATCCCATTTAATAAAAAGAAGGAATTTTAGTAAAAAATTAGCACAGACACACATATAGAACAAAAGCAGTCATTTCCAAGAAAGTATAGTTGGCAATCTCTATCACACACCCCACATTTTTCTAAAATTCATTTTCTTCCTATTTCTGAAAATTTTCTTGTGGATCAGTATTTGGAAACCACTACAGTAGGCTAGTAACTGACTTGGGATAATTAGCCAAGTGCTGTGATTTTTAAGAGCCACCCTTTTCTTTTGGGATAGCCATGAGTCAGAGCATTCCAATGTGCTAGTCCAAATGGCTGACTCCCATATTATGATGTCCTGTGTTTGTTTACATATAGGCCAACTCTGTCTTTAACAAGAGCTTATTTTTCATGGGGGTGGGAGGAATCATGGAGGAGAGAGTGAGCAGCCCCCCCTTGTATCCAGCTCTTTAAGAATGATGGTCAGAGTGAGAATAGAGCTCCTGCAATTAGAATTAGAAATGCCAGCTTTCCCCTTTGGTTTATTGGGAGGAGGACATAAAACTTGCCAAGTGCCCCACAGAGTCTCCCAATGTGAAGTCCTATTTCAAATACTTACTGCCTGCTGCTATCTGAATTTCCATTTAAAAATAATTATCAAAACCATATGGGTTAAAAGGGTTGGGGGGAGTCTTAAAATGGAAATATGTAAATTGCAGCAACTTTGGCCTTTTGCATTTGGCTGAGTCTCCCCCCAGGCCCAGAACTTCCTTCTGTGCCTTTTGCAGTGTGCGTTCCCATGCTGCTGCCCCCACCTGGGCATAGGCCACCCCCTTCTACCCTTGCAGTCCTGCACTACAGCTCTGAGCAGTAGAGCAAACTTAGTTCTCTAGGTCCTAGTGGCTCTCCACTTCTCAGAATCATTTTAAGCTCTTTTTCTCCATGAGAAGTTGTTCCTACCTTCTTGGCCCACTACAGGTAAAACCACCACTGACTCCTGTGTGTCCTCAGTGTGTCCTGTGCTAACCTCACTCAAACAAACAAACAAACAAACAAACAACCTCTCACAAATCCATCTGGCTGTTTGTTCTACTAGATTGTGACCTACTTGAAGTCAAGGTATAATTACTCATCCCTGCATCCCTAGCAACAATATGTTACCTCACATACCCAATACATTATTATTGATTGAGTAGGAGCTAACAGAAATTTGATTTAAACTATACAATAATTATTATATAATATATATAAAAACATTATATAACATATTATATAATGTATAATTATGCAATAATAAACTGGCTTTCCTGAATAGATTAAAAAGGATTTATTATGAATCCTCAAACCCACTATTAGAAATCATATGTAGGTTTCTCACAGGCCATTTAAATTTATGTAAAACATTAAGACTGTTATTGTTAAAAAACAAAACTCAACTTAGTAAATTTTAAAGATCTTATGGGCTTTATTCAATGGTTCATGAATAGACAGCATCCCATCTAATAAATAGAAAGGGACACCCAATAGTTGTACAAAATGAAACACTTTTATGCAGAAGGGGTGGGACAAGGAAGTTATCCTAGCAAACTGCTGATTGTGGCAAAGTCACCTTTCTTTAGGGGAAAGCAGGGGTCTATCATGAGTTGACTAGATAATTTTAATCGACTTGTTTAAGACTCCATTCCTGGGGGAGGCTGAAACTGCAATTAAGTTAAGTAATAAGTCACAGTTGGGTGACTCTGGGGCTTAGCATATGTGACTATTGGGCCTATTGCCTTGTTTTTAACATTCCTAACTAGACTTATTTATGCCATGACATAGTATTTTGGGGTAGGATTGCATGACTTAAAAACAAAAACTGGAAAAAAAAATAGTAATGAGTGCTAACCAGGTGCTTGTTCCATAATAATACTAACATCTTAATGTTTAGGCATTGTGAAGGAACAGCTTTGGTGTGACAGGGACTACTTTTAGAGACTTCAAAGTAACGCTAGCAAATTTATGTATATTGTAATGGTACTGTGCATTTTTAATATGAATTTCTGACTTTTCCATATAAAATCTTATCACAGTTTAGCTCTTATGGTATTGTTTTTATACAATGTCCTAGACATAGGTCTAAATCTGAGGTAACATATGTCCACATTTATCAATATGTGGCCACTAATCACCTGAAATGTGGCTAGTCTGATGTATTGTAAGGATATACCAGATTTTGAAAATTTAGGACAAAATAAAAGAATGTATAAGGTGTCTTATTAATATTTTTCTTGATTATGTATTAAATTATGATATTTAGAGTGTATTGATTTAAATAAAAATTAACTTCAGTGGTTTATTTTTATTCTTTAACATGGATACTAGAATACTTAAAATTACATACACGCCTCACATTTGTGAATTAGGTTACATTTCTTTTTGACAGTGCCATTCTAGATAGATTATGTAAATGGGCCAGTTTCTGTGGCTACTTTGTGTGTTGCCCTTGAATCTTGGGTGGAAGCACAGAGGGTGGCAACATATAATATCATTAATACATGTTTATTTAAAATCTACCATGCAGCATACCCTGTGATAAGCACCGAAAATGCAAGTTTGAAATAAACAGTCATGATCCCTGCTATCACAATATATAACCTAGTGAGAGAGATATATGTTAAACAAAGACTTATTTGAATACCTAATTTGACCAATGTGGTGCTTGGCACAGTAAGAGATATTCAGAAGTACTTAAGTCAAAATATCCAGCTTTAAAGAATTTTCAAAGTAGTCAGATACATTTCCTAATAAAAAATGAAAATATTCATTCCACAGTGTATTTTTTTCCCTTTTGATATTTTTCTCCTTGAATATTTAAACCAGTCTGTATTTAACCACAGCTCTTTTAGAAATGATAAAATCTAGGTATTCTGGAAAACTTAGACCTTTGCCTTACTGCGTACCTTGGTAATTGAGCTTGTTGCATTGGAAAGAATGCTAGACTGGGCATGCAGAATCCTGAATGTTAGACTTGTCTTTGTCTTGACTTAGCTTGACTATCTTAAAAAAAGTGATTTCTTTCTTTCAGCTTCATAACCTATTTCTGGTGAAAAGGGGTTGGTCTAGGTGATTTCTATATCAGCTAGAATGTTTGTTGCCGTAAGTGGAAGCCCCAAACTTGGTTAATTGGTGGAGGTTAATTATGGGCCCAACAAACTAAAAAGTCCAAAATTCCTCCAATCTCCAAAAGTCTGCAAGGTTTGGTGCAGCAGCTTAACCAGGGACCAAATTTCTCTCCATCTCTCTGTCTGCTTATTTCACTTTGAGACTCATTGGTCCTAAAATGGCTGCCAGCCCCTTTCTATTCATACAACCAGCATAAGAGAGTGGCATTTGCCTCAGTATTCTTAGTGCAAATTCTTAGATTCTTCTTAGAGTCTCCGGTTGGTGGAACTTAGATGGCATGCCCATCCATAAACCTAGCTCTGCAGATAAAACAGTAGCCTGATGGGCTTAGTTTAGTTCACATGTTTCACCTATGGAGCCAGAAATAAATTCAGTTTCCCTGAAACCATGTTGACCCCTAAACAGAAATTGTAGCCACTGTCAAGGGGAAAGGGAGGAGTGAAGGCAACCCACAGATGCTCCACAGGGCACCTGCATGATCTTGATGAAATTATGTTCATTCTGTGCTACTGCATTATCTTGTCTGCAAGATGATGAGAACACTGTCATACTTAGTGCACGAGATTACCGTGAGAGCAAAACAAAAGAGCCAATGTGAAGGTTCCTAGCACAGAGCCTAGCTTTACATAAAATTTTCAGGCACTCATTCTATTTGTCTATGAGTCTGTCTCTTAGCCTCTCATTTCCCCATTCCTCACTATATTTGTCCATAAAATATATATATGAAAGCTTCTCTTTTGGCTTATTCCAAAAACTCTAATGAGAATTCATGGGTAACAAATGTAAATTGTGTGAAACTTCTTATATATCAACATAATTTCATTTATTCTCTCAGAAGCTTAACTGCATTGGTCTGGATGTTTGTTTTAGTGTGACTTAATGTCTAAAGATACATCAGTTTCCCTACATTGACTAATTGCCATTTCCAGCAACACATCCTGAGAAAAATGTTTTCACAATATTCTGCAAACATGCACTGATTTCTCCCTCTGAACTTCCTTGTAAACAACTTATCAAGCCTTCCAAATTCAGACTGTCATTAATAGAGTAGAAACAGTGTAGTAATTTTTTTGAACTGCTGATGTAGGGTAAACACCAAACATAAACATACACTCCTTTCTCTATAACTATAAATATACAGTAGATACACAAACATGTGATCCAAATCATATTGTTACAAAAAAACAGAAAGTGCATGTTAGCTTTCCCTGAATTCTGTAAATGAGCTTCAATTACACATATTACTACCCATGGTGATCCTATTTCAAAATGTCTTTGAATTCATCTGCACTGAGATGACCTGGCATCTCTTCAACTCAATATGTGCAAAAGGAAACTCAATTTTGTCTCTCCCTTACCTAATTTTTTTTTCATGTTGCTTATTTCTGTCAATGAGACCTCCATCCTCTCAAGTCTTAAGATCTCAGAATTATCATTAACACCTTTCTTTTTCTTATAATTATATCTTATCCTATTACTTTAACCACTATAATATATATAACAAACCTATTTCCATCTCGTCATTACAATTGCTACTTCCCTGGCATTTGTCAAATGAATCTGTGGCCCCAGGTTCATTAAATGCCTATATCTAATGCTTGTTTGCTGATAGGTCTTCCTAAATGAACTCCGGAATCTTTGCTTTATTCATCTTTATATTCTTAGCATTTAGCAGTTTCTAACATATATTATATGCTCATTAAATATTGGTTGAAGTCACATTTGATTTATCCAAGTGCCCCCAGTCTCTCTGCATTCAAAATCAAACTCTAACTTGCTGTCTGAATAATTTTCTCAAAGTACAGTTCTGTTCATATCACTTTTTTAATAAACACAATAAAAGGTGCCATTAGTTTAAAGTCTACTGTGTTTCAGGGTTATTCTTCTCAATAACCCTCTAGCAAGCTATCATTTCCATTTTCACTGATGAGGAAATTGAGGTACAGTGAGGTGAGGACACAGGTTGAGCTCACAAAATTATCAAGGTGCAGGTCTTGTGTATAAATTCACATCTCTGTGATCCCAGGGACTGTGGTTTCCACTACGCTATTTGCCTTACTCTGCTCAAAAATTTCTGTAATGCCTCTCTAAAATTTAGTCCTGCCCTTTTAGGACAGGAACAGATCATTAAAGATCTAGGTTGTGCGTGTCTGCTGAGGCCTTGTTATTCAGAGTGAGGTGGGTGAGCAGCAGCCTGCCATTGCTCAGAGCTTGTTAGCGATGCTGAATCTCAGGCTCCAGCCCAGACCTACTGAACCAGAATCTACATTTTAACAAGATCCCTCAAGTGATTTGTAAACACATGGAAGGTTCAGACTCATATTTCAGGGAAACCCTGATTACTAGATACCAGCATTGATTTACCAAGGAGAACCTAGAGTCATGCTAGCCTAACCTCAGCTCTTTCTTTCATAGGGTTATCAAAGACATTGCTTAAGGAGATGGGGGTGATTTTAGCAATGTGTTGTATACCTATATAGGGACGCTCTAATAATTCAAGGCTTTTTATTCGTAACAGTCATTACAGTTTGTAGTCACATATTTTGGGAACGAATACTTGCTTATGAATCTGATGAAGCTAAAAGTTCTAACAGGAGGGTGACTTTATGCTCTCTGCACCATTATTTTCCCAGCACCAAGCATAGGACATGGTAGGGGTTCAATATACGTGCGTTGAATAAATGAATATGGTATAGAATAATGACCTTGGGGACAAAGTTTGGTCAAAATATGTGGGGCTACTAATAAGGATATTTTAGTTAAGGGATGGGGATTCAAATTAGAGGGAACTTTCTAGTGTTGTGTTACATATCTCTCTTTTGTTCTGCACTTATTCTATCACTGCATCTAAGACATTCCAATTATGTTTCTTAAGTTTGTACTTATGATCATCCTGAGGAAAGGTTGAACATTTTAGAGGACAGAATTAATGTCCAGTAAGATATTTAAAAGACTGAAATCATAGTATGACTTAAAAAATGAAATTTAATGGAACTAAATGTAATAGCATGCATTTTGGTTCCAAAAAATCAATGAAAAAAATGGAGGAATTGTGACTTTAGGAAAATGAGTGAAAACACAGTTTTATATGGTACAATATCATTCAAAATAGTGGCATTACTATCCATAAAAATTATATAAGTTAAGGATGAAATGTGGAGCATCCAAAGTGAAGAAGATTATAGTTGCCTATTTCAAGCCTCAGTGAACTTTTCTGAAAAGAGCTAAATAGTCAAATTCTCATCTTTGTGGGCCATAAGTTCTTCTTTATCACAACTACTCAATTCCTCTATTGTCATGGGAAACCTGCTATAGGTAATAGGTAAACAAATGAATGATTGTGTTCTAATAAACTGTTTTATATACACTGAAATTTTAATTTCATATAATTGTCTGAAGTATTCTATTTTTTAAAATTTTCTTTTCAACTATTTAAAAATGTAAAAAACATTCTTAGCTCATGAGCCATACAAAACCAGGCTAAACCTGGTCCACAGGCCAAAATTTGGCAAACACTGCTCTTTTCTACTGTAGTCTGAGCCCATATAGAATTTAGTTATTGGATGCCAACCATTTGGACAGAAATGGATAAATTGTTAGGTCTTCAAATAAGAATGAATATCATTCTGATAAGAATGAAAAGTACTAGGGGCACCTGGGTGGCTCAGTCGGTTAAGTGTCCAAGTCTTTGTCTTTGTCAGGTCATGGTCTCAGGGTCTTGAGATCAAGCCCTGCATCAGGCTCCACACTCAGCAGGGAGTCTGCTTGAGATTCTTTCTCTCCCTTTGCCCCTCTCCCCCACCCCTGCATATGTGCTCTCAGCCTCTCTTTCTGAAATAAATAAATAAAATCTTAAAAAAAAAAAAAAAGACTGAAAAGTACTGCTACGTGAAGAAAATAAAAGGAAAATGGAATACCTAGTTCGGAAAAGAAAGGATTTTGTACAACATGGTTTCCACCTTCAAATAATTGAAAGTAAATTTAAGAAAATATGAAATAGGGTTACAGAGGTAGTATATCATTGCTCTTCAGAAATAGAATTTAGATTCAGAAAGGCTTGGTTTCATCATGGAATGTGTATGATATTTTGGACAATATACTAAATATTTTCCTGCCCCCTCTCCTCATTTATAAATTGAAGAAAATTACAATACCTATCAATTAAATTAGTCTTTTTACGTAAAATAAACAAACAAAAACAAAGAAACAAATTTTAAAAATGCTCCAAAACTTAGTGGCTTGAAACAACAATCATATATTATTTCTCTCAATTCTGTGGTAAACTGGACAATCCCTCTGTTGTTTTTGCCTGGACTCCCACATATGACTACATTCAGCCAGAGTATCAGCTGGGCTGGAATATCTAAAATGGATTCACTTGTTTGATAATGGTGCTGACTATTGGGTGAGGTGCCTGGGATCTTCTCCCCATGGCCTCTCATTTTCCACTAATCTAGACTGGCTTTTTTATTTGATGACTTGAGGGCAAGATTCTAAGAGAGCAAAGGAAGATCCTTCAGGGACTTTTGAGACCTAGAATACAAAACACACAGTGTCATTTCCACCACATTATATTTTTCAAAGGAAGGTAAGGGATTAGTCCAGATTTAAGAAGGTGGGGAAAGAGCCTTCACCTCTGGATGATAGGGGCAGAACAGTTAAATTGCAAAGGGTATGGTCATAGGGATTAGTCATTAAATATGGTCATTAATCTACCACACCTACTCGGCGCCTGGGTGGCTCAGTCATTAGGCATCTGCCTTCGGCTCAGGTCATGATCCTAGGGTCCTGGGATTGAGTCCCACATCAGGCTCCCTCCTCGAGGGGAAGCCTGCTTCTTCCTCTCCCACTCCCGCTGCTTGGGTTCCTGCTCTCGCTATCTCTGTCTCTGTCAAATAAATAAAATCTTTAAAAAAAAAATCTACCACACCTACTTAATGGGGTATTGTGAGGGTTAAACAAGGTAACATTTGCAAAACATTTACCATAGCCCCCAACCCACAGTAATTGCTTAATAAATAGTGACTATATCATTCTGGGTCTGATAGAATGAAGAGGGGAAGGAAGAACACATAATGGGAGATGTTCCAGGTTGGAATGAGCTGCTTCTGAGTGTAATGTCATTAAGACAAGTATCAAAATTGGATGGATTAAAGAAGAGAAGACAACACTGGATATGTAGCTAGATAAGGGGAATCGAAGATTCATTCAAGCTTCAAAATTCTTAATTGATTTTTTTTTTCTCTTCATTGTATGGACATCAGTTATCAGTGGAGTACAATTTAAGGCAAAACTCATGACATGTATGAGGATATGTATATTAATTTTATTGCCAGGTTTTATTTTCTTGAAATTAAGTTTATAGTATGATCATGGGAAATAATTATGAACTTAATCTGAGGCCAACTTTGAGATATTTGGCCTTTAAAAAAATAAAATGCTGTATCCATCTATTTGGGTTTGTATTACCTCTTTTCCTTTATAAATTTCCAGAAAGAAGAGAGGATGTTATCTATAAAGTTTGTTCCAACATCATTAGGATTAAAAGACCAAGCATAGAGATGCTTTGGAAAACATCCGGCCCTTAAGAGAAAACCAATTTTATCTAAACTATGAGAATAGAGAAGAAAGAGAAAAAGAACTTCCTCCTTCTCTCTGTGCATATCTCCTCACTGCTGAGATGAGGAGAAGAGTTCTCTGACAAACAAGGTGATGACAAAGAAAGATCTGAATCATCCAACCCACGAATGTGGAAGATTGTAGAAAACAAGGCCAGACAGGTATCTTTTTGGCTTTTGCCATGTCTACTCTGAAAGGTTTAGGTGGCTAGATTCCTTAACATTTTTTTCCGTCTTTCACATGTGCTTTTGGAGACTTCAGTCCACAAAGGGAAACATTACCTAATAAAGTACGGACAGAAGGCAATTTCAGCCTTTTACTAAAGAAATAAGTAAAAATGAATGACCCAGTAAATAAATAAGTGACTTTGTTCCTCTAGGAGTCATCAGCTTTGCATGATGTGCTGGATATTTTTGTTTCTTTAAATCCATTCTCTACCTTTGTTTTGCCCAGAAAAGCTGATCTGTACAAACTATAACAACAGATTCTCTTTTCTTCTGGCTTTTGGGTGAGTTTAGCCAAAGAGGAGTACAGACAGGAAGCTAAAGGGAGGGAGGGAAGTGATTCTTCCTCTGCCATACACTCTTATTGCTGTTATCAGCTGGGAAGCACTACAGTGTCCCTTTTGATTTTCTTGTACCCATCTCACACCTTGGTAAATCATTTCTTTTTTTTTTAAAAGATTTTATTTATTTATTTGAGACAGAGAGAATGAGAGACAGAGAACATGAGGGGGAGGAGGGTCAGAGGGAGAAGCAGACTCCCTGCCGAGCAGGGAGCCCGATGTGGGACTCGATCCCGGGACTCCAGGATCATGACCTGAGCCGAAGGCAGTCGCTTAACCAACTGAGCCACCCAGGCGCCCTGGTAAATCATTTCTTATTAAACATTCTTCAAATTACTTAATGTTAATGTGTCATTTCTTTTCTGATGATATGCATAGAGATCCTAAAATATCTTCTAGTCTATCCAAAACTAAAAATAATTTGTGACAACAAATAGAAACTATAAGGTAATCAACCACTACAGCTAACATTGAACCTATCAAAGCCTTCATTCAAATTTTTTTCCCTCATTTTTTAAAAACTATTTTTGAGTGCCTCCCTACTGCTCAAAAGGCTGAGCCAGAATATAGTCTGGGCAAGCAGTTTATAGTCTAGATGTGTAGGTAGTCATCAATCGCACAGAACAAATATACAATTTAAATTGTGGTGAATACCATGTAGAGAACGCATGTTATAGTACAAGAATGTGTGACAGGGCCTCCTAGTGGTCTAGGGGTGAGGGAAGGTTAGCCTGAGGAAATAATATTTAAGCAGAGATATGATGGATTGTAGGTATTAACTAAATGTGGAGGACTGGGAAGAAAATTTCAGACAGGGAAGAGATATGCAAAAGTCTTACAGCAGAGATAAACAAAATACAGTCTAAGGACTAAAAGAAAACTAGTGTGGCCAGAGTTCAGAAGGTCACAGTGTTGGACGAGGCTAATAGAGTAAATCGGGGCAAATGATGGAGGACATTGTGAGTCATATTGAAGATTTTTGGTTTATATATGAAGAACAATGGGAGCCTCTGTTTAAATGAAGGAATGATATGATTTGTATATGGAAAAGATCTCCCTGTCTAAACTGTGGAGAGTAGACTGGAAGAGGACAAAGTGAAAGGGGCATTAATTAGAAACCTAGTGCAGTTGCCTAGGTGCGAAGTAACGACAACTTACATGAAATAAAAGATGAAAAAGATAGAGAAAAAAGATGATGCCTCTCAAACTTATCATTTAACCTAGATTTGGGGGAGATCAGATGTTGAGTTTTAGATATTGTTGAGTCTGAAGTGCTTTTGGAATATCAAAGTGAGACGATGAGGTAGTTCTACATAGAAGCACAGAGCTCAGAGGAGAGTTTTGGGTTGCAGATAAAAACTCAGAATTAATCTGTGTGTGGGAAGTCATCAAATCCAGGTCCATAATTTAGATGCTATAGGACAAAATTAGAGATTGAGAAGAGTACAAAACCCTGAGAAGTCCCAACATATACAATGGTTGAGTAATTGACTATGAGCATTCAGATAAGACTGAAAAGGGGAGTCCAAAGGATGGCAGTAAAGCTAGCAGGCATATCATAGAAGCTAAGAAAAGAGAGTTGACAACAGTGATTAGTGTGCATGAAAGCCAGGTAAAATGAGAACAACAACAACAAAATTCATTGTCCTTACCATTATTAGGTATTTGATGACAGGATAGAAACCAGATTGAAATAAATAAAGGGTGAGGAAACATAAAGTATAAATATAGGAAGTTTGTTCAATGCCTTTGGTATAAAAAGGAGAGTTCAGGGTTGGATGATGAGTGTGCTAAGAGAGATTTATTTTTCAATATAGAAAAACCTGAGCATTTTTAATTGTCAATGAGAAGAATAACAGGTTAGAGGAAAACGTTGAATATACCAAAATATTGATAATATAAAATTCAGAGAGGGCAAATGTGACAAGATCTAAAATATAGATGGAAAACGGATAGCTATTTTTAATATCATCGGATGCATAATGAAGAACTCACCTCTATAATATAAGAATAGACATAAAAGAATGTGCGGTTACAGAATAAAAACAATTAGAGATCTTAGAATTGAAAAATATCACAGCTATAAAATCATAGATGACCAAAAAGTGGACTTGATGCAGCTATTAGTGAATTAATGGTCTGAATGATTGAGAAAGATACTTCCAGATAACAGTACAAAGAAACAAAGTGGAAAGTATGGAAAAAAAAAGTTAGGAGCTATGGAGGACAGATATACAGAATTTCTTATTCCACCTATTAGGAGTTCCAAAAAGAAGTGTAGAAAAAGTGGAAGGGAGGGCGCCTGGGTGGCTCAGTTGGTTGGGCGACTGCCTTCGGCTCAGGTCATGATCCTGGAGTCCCTGGATCGAGTCCCGCATCGGGCTCCCTGCTCGGTGGGGAGTCTGCTTCTCCCTCTGACCCTCCCCCCTCTCATGTGCTCTCTCTCATTCTCTCTCTCTCAAATAAATAAATAAAATCTTTAAAAAAGGGCGCCTGGGTGGCTCAGTCGTTAAGCGTCTGCCTTCGGCTCAGGTCATGGTCCCAGGGTCCTGGGATCGAGCCCCGCATCGGGCTCCCTGCTCAGCGGGGAGTCTGCTTCTCCCTCTCCCACTCCCCCTGCTTGTGCTCTCTCTCCCTGTCAAATAAATAAGTAAAAAATCTTAAAAAAAAAAAATCTTTAAAAAAAAAGAAAAAGAAAAAGAAAAAGTGGAAGGGAATCAATATTTGAAGAAATAATGGCTGAGAATTTTCAAGAAGTTATGAAAGGCATGAGTCTAGAGATTGTCTACAGATCTATAGTATGTCAAATAGTGTTAAGCAAACACATGCACACTTCACAGTGAAAAATCAGAATATTAAGGGCATTTAAGAAACTCTAAAAATGTACCAGAAGGAAATGACAGATTATCAACAAGAGTACCAATTTTAGTCATCTTTCACTGAGCTGGATTATGAGGAAGAGAGGGATGTAAATAAAGCTTCTATTCTCTCAGACTTTGCCAGATACTAAGAGTTACTGACAGTTTCATAAAAAAAGCAATACATTAATCTATGATAAATGATGGTCAAGAGATGCAAGCCAAGGATATGAAAGTACAATTTTATACAGTGCTCTAAATTTTAGAAAGTTGATTTTTTTCATGCATTCGCAAATAGTTACTGAGGGCTTCTCATGTGGGAGGTTCTGCATGTGACCCTCAGGTTAAATGACAAGAAGAATGATGTTTTCTGCCCTCGTGGAAATACAATCTAGCATATTTTCATTTTGCAGTACCTGATCTCTGTAAAAATATGGTTAATGACTTTGGCAAATAGAAAATTAAGCAAGCTTTCAATGTTTATAACCTAGGTAAAGGAGAACATGGGATATGGCTCAGGTTGAATCACTGCTATCTTTAAATGCTCATACACAGTGGCACAATCATTCAGGCCAACACAGTCTAAACATCCTTGATTCACTTTCCATGTAAAATGCACCCTCTTGGATACGCTGTGGCATTCTCAGCGGTTGTCCTAGTATTGTGCATTATTTACACAGGCCTACCTGGGCCTGTGGAAAAAACATTATTCGGTAAATATTTTTCAACTCAAATTACATGACGGAAAACACAAATGAGTTGAATAGTTCATTCAAATTTTTTCTTTCAAATAATCCTGACATTCTAAAATTTACCTCGTAGACAATGAAAAGCAGCTATCCCCTTATATTTGCATTGATCTTTAATAAGTAAATCAAGTACTATTTATTGAGCATATGAAGAATCTTACCTGCATGTTTGCTTTGGGTGTTATGCATCATATTGCACATCATATACAATAATATGTGATGTAATCATCACTGCTTACTTTTGATATAACTAGAATCCAATCCAACTTGGTCATTAAGGCTCCTGCTTTTTTATACATTGCGCTGCATTCCCAACTTTGCACTTTTCCAAGTGCTTTTATATTATTTCTTATAATATGCATGAAAATATTGTTAATTTCATCTTACCAAGAAACAAACTAATAATAAATTTGGTTTTATTAACTAACATTTAATATCAATTGTTTGCTGTTTTGATTTTCTTGTTTTTGTTCTTTGATATTTTTCAAGGCCATTTATTTTAGTTCTTATCCTCACTTTAAGTAATGTGGATACAAAATTAGATAATGTTCTCATTCATAACTATTTAAATAAATATTGGATTCAGTATGCAAAATTTAAATAAATCTTCTTAGTCCTATTTATTTCAGAAAAGATGGAATCTATCTACGTATCTTATCTATCTAGATGCTGCACAGAATACTTGGGGTCACCCCAGAATGTATAATTCTTTGAGAGAAAAAAATGCATTTTCAAGCCAAATTTTTTCTCTACATCTAACAATGATCAGAGTGGTTACCTCAGGGGAGGGAAGATAACAAAAATAATAAAAATTAAGGCTAAGAGAGGGCTTAGGTATGGCTGAAACCTGTCAGTCAGTCTCACTCCAAGTGTTTTTTTTGTTTGTTTGTTTGTTTGTTTTTTAACAAGGCAGTAAAGTGATTGAGTTCCATCTTCTTTCTGGTCTTTTTCTCTCTCTAGAAGAGATTCTGTCCTCAGGCCTGGAAAATAGCAACATGGAAAAGGATGCTTAGCCACCCTGTCCACTGCCCAGTATGGCCAGGCACTACTTTTGCTTTGCTCTCCAGAAGGGCTTCCTCCTCCTCTGTCCTTTGACAGTGATTGGCAGCTACAACAAGTTGTTGTGTCAAAGCTTCTGCAAGTCAATTATGAAAATGATGCGCACTTGCTTAAAGATGATTGTAAATTGCTTCTAGCTGATCAGAATAATGAGTTGCAGTGATGCTAATCAACTTTGGGCATATATAGCACCTTGTTTCTGCCGTTGTGTTAGCAGCTGCAACTAGTTCACCCAAATGATAGTGTTTTCATATTTCTCATGGATTGAGGCAGGTTGTTCACAATGGGGACATTATTGGAGGAGGGAAGGGTTGGTCTCAAGGAGAGAAGGTGAAACAAAGCAATACTCATTTTGCATCAGTTGTAAAAGTTATGTTTACCAGTCCCTTGACTTTGGTTTAGGGGATCAGAGAGGAAGTTAATGTTAGCTAGAGCCAAGTCCTTTTCATATGTATATTTTATTATTCTATCTTCATGGATGCACTACTAAGGGGTTGTTTGAGCCCCATAAAATAGATAAGCACACTGACTCTAGGAAATGCTTGTCATTGCACAGCCAATGGATGAGGGAGGGTTCAAATTTTGCCTACTTGATTTCAAAGGTCAGTCCACTTACCAGTGTTACCAAATTTAATGGTTTAATGGTTGGGTTGCATGACCTGGAAGTGTGAGATGTTTTGTCTGATTCTGCTGGCTGCTAACACAACGGCAGAAACAAGGTGCTATATATGCCCAAAGGTTGCTTAATTTTCTATTCGCCAAAGTCTACAGTCTTCCTACTTTAGCCTCTCCCTTACATCCAGAAACTCCAGGGGTATTGAAGATAGGTCCTGTGGATGTACAGTTCTAACAAGCAATTCCAGGTTGTATTTATGCACATTGAAGCTTGATACTAACTTCACCTCACCTTGACTATTCCTGCTTTCTCTTGAAATTCTGTACCACCACATGTATTTCAATTCATAACAAAGATTTACACATTTGTTTTTATTCACTATATCTCAGAGGTTTTGTTTTGTTTTTCCCTTAGAAATTGGAGGAATGTCATTTCAATTTATTGATTCATAACTTGGAACCTTCCACATCTGTCCTCTCTCCTACAAATCACTTTGTATATAAGACTGATTCCTTTTACTCAAATTGTTTAGGTGGCTCAGAAGAAGGAAAAGGTGAACTGACATAAGCCACACCACCATATAGTGCAGTGTGCCTTGTCCAAAAAGGCACAGGGGGAAGAAGATAGCACTAGAGGTCAAAGAATGGATGCTAACATTGCATTTTTATTTTCTCACTAATTAACTCCATGACTTTGTTATCATTCAACCCCCTAAATAATTTTTTCCTAATAATAATAATAGGTATAATTAATTGAAATCATGAAATTAACTTCTTTTCCTACTTAAAACGAGGTATTGGCTTATAAAAGTCAATTCAAAAATAGTTTTGCCATTTCTCAAAATGTTAAACATAGAGATACAAGACAAACTCCAGGTATATAACCAAGAGAAATAAAAAAAAAAATGTTTCTACTTAAAAACTTGTACACATTATTCATCATATTCAGAAAATGGAAACAATCCAAATGTCCATCAACTGATAAATGGACAAATGGTGGTATATCCATACAATGGAATATTATTTGGCAATAAAAAAGAATATAGTACAGATCCCTGTTACAACATGGATGAGCCTTGAAAACACCATGCTAAGTGAAAGAAGCCAGTTAACAAAAGACCACATACTGTATGATTCCATGTGTATAAAATGTCCAGGATAGGCAAATCCATACAGACAGAAAGTAGATTTCTGGTTACCTGGAGAAGGATGGAGGTGCAGAGTGACCTTTAATGGGCATGGTTTTTTTGAGGGGCAATGTGGGGATAATGTAAGTGTTCTAAAATTGATGATGGTAATGACTATGCAATTATGAATATTTAACTGCATAATTTAAAGAGGTGAATTACATGACATGTTAACTGTACCTCAATGAAATTACTAAAAAATAAGTAAGGCATTAGAAAATCATAAATTAGAGATTGTGCCTAAGTTGTGTTTACTCAAAGCAGTTGTTCATAGCATCAGTAAGCTCTTTCATTATTTTTAGAAAGGACATTCAAAGTGGAGCAACTTTTAGTCCTTCTGAATGCTGAGGTAACTGAGGAAGTTTGTAGATTAGGAGATATGCTAATAAAAAGATTGGAACCACTATATGGAATTTTGGAATCTAGATTTACCAGTACTGATCTGATGTAAATCAGTTTTTGAATGCCATAATAAAGAAAAATGGAGAAGGTAAATCTGGCATGGTACATGCTGGGTGGATTGAAGAAGTGAGGGCTTTCAGCAAGAAAAAAGCTTACCCATCATTTTCAGTAACCCAGTCATTGAATGAGAAGGTTCTATGTCCCTAAAATCCATTTTCTCTCAGAAATCCATTTTTCAATTTGGAACAAACTAGTTATCATGATAATCTCATCTGTAGTGCAAATACATAGTTTCAGTACAAAGGGGAAGGACTACATACAATTTTTATGTAATTCCAGGCTTCAGACCCTAATTCTATGGCATGGGTATCTCATAGATTCTCTGTTTCTCTGCCAAGCTCGACAGAGATGAGCAGCCTTGCTCTGGGAATATGAGTTTAATGGTTGGGTTGCATGACCTGGAAGTGTGAGATGTTTTGTCTGATTCTGCTGGCAAGCTCTTTAATTCCTTCTGACTCTTCACACTGCCCAAACCCACGTGGCAGAGCTCAACCCCTATCTGGTAAATCTCATGAACTTCCAGGACACCCCTGTATATTTTCTTCAGTCTAATCTCTAGTAATCTCTAGTAGTAACCTAAAAAAAATATTCTTATCCAGCCTCTACTCTTGTTAAGAAATGCTGCTATTGTTGAATGCTGTAAGAAATGATAGATTAACATTAGCACAATACTAGACATTTCTTTGTTTGTTATTTCATTGAATGCCTTAAGTAACCTTATGTGGTAGATGTTATACCCCCACTTTAGAGATAAGGAAGTTAAGCTTTTGAGAGGCTAAATAATTTGCTTATAGTTGCATAATTAAGAAATGGAGAGGGGGCAAAGCTCAGATCTAGGTTTATCTAATTGTAAAACATATTTTTCCCGATTTCATGTTGATTGACTTTACTGGAAAACTTTAGACAAGTTCATAACACCCTTAAATTTCTATAAGAAATCTTAGCAAATTGTGGTTCAGATAGTAGGAATGGCATGAATAAAAATTTTAGCACTGAAAGGAAAGCTAACATTGATCAAGCACTGATTAGACACCAGGTCATTTCACATATGTAATATATGTGTGGACATCATTCCTTTGTTTGAGCTGCAGGTGGGGAAAATGAGACACAAGATAGCAAACTAACCTGGTAGTGCTCACTGTCTTCAAGGTGGTATTTTGTCTGTCCCTGGTGTCTGTGTTCTTCCCAATATCTTTGTGGCATATTTAGAAAAGGAATGAAAAGAAAGACAAACTAGAAAAGAAGGAATTAACAGATCTAAAGTAAGGCCACAGAAGTTAATCAGTTCATATTTCCAAGGAATTTAAAGACCAGTGTTGGGCACCTGGGTGGCTCAGTTGGTCTGCCTTTGGCTCAGGTCATGATCCCGGGGTCCTGGGAGGGAGCCCCACATCGGGCTCTCTGCTCGGCAGGGAGTCTGCTTCTCCCTCTCACTCTCCCTCTGTTCTCTCTCTCTCTCAAATAAATAAAATCTTTAAAAAAAAAAAAGACCAGTGTTAAGAGCTTGAATTCAAATTTGTGCATATACTTTTCAAGAAATAGAGGGGTTTAATCTGCCAGATAGTGAATTTGTTTGTGAGTATAGAACTTATGGTGTGCTCACTGCATCCAGAAGTCTAAGTTTTTTGCAATGCTGTCCTTTTATTATTGCATAGATTTCTTTGTAGAAGATACTGGAGTAATTGAGAGCTGAGTATAACATTCAGAGCTATGTAACATTTGGAACCATATACTATAGTACCATGGAGATAAGAGGTGAGATTCTCACCTCGTCTGAAGGGCATTGTGTTTCTGGAAGGCTTCTTGGTGCAGACCATGCTTGGCTACATCCTCAAGCTCCTATCAGATACAGTCAAGCCCAAGCTAGAGAATGGAGGGAAGGTGATCAAGGAAAGGGAGGAGTCCAGGAAGAGAAATGTTTTCTTTAGTTAAAACTTAATTCATATAACCAATGAAGAGAAGCTTTCTGGTGAGAAGAAAGTGGCACCATTTTCATTGAAATGGGCTTCAGAAGATAGAGCAGATGAATAAGTCATATATGCAGTATGAAAGTAGAAGACAGGAACCCAATGAGGGTTCCAAAGTGGGTGATTTATTAGATGTTATACAGGGGAAAAAAAGTTTCCATGATGAAACAAACTTATAGCTAATCAAAATTGAACTGGTCTTTTGACTGCATGACTTTTTAGAATGTTGGATGTCCTAGAATGTATTTTGAATCTCCAAGACAAGTGAAAAATATGCAGTGTTTTTAGAACTTGTGTGGTCTCCGATCACTGATCGTTTTTTGTGGACCAATCTGAGAAATCAGTGTTCAATGGAAAAGAAATCTGGGAATCACTGGTTAAGAGAAGGGTCGTTGATGTATGATGATCCGGGGTTTAATACCAACCTAACAGGAATGACTGTGGAATCGTGGGGCAGTTACTTGCTCCATATCTGCTTCCCCAGCTGCTAAATGATAATGACAGTAGTGCCCCCAGAGATCTGCTGTGAGGATTAAATGGGTACACATAACTTCTTAACCTAGTGCCTGGCTTATGGTAAGCACTCAGTACATGTGCTGTTATTTTTATCATTAACATACAAAAAGAAAAGGAACCCAAATCCAGTATTCTATCCAGCGAAGCAACACTGAAAAGAGTGGTAGGAATCCTATCTTATAAATGTCCATTCTTCAGAGGTGCCATACCTTCTTTTAATTTTCACAGTTAAGTGAATAGTAATTAAAGAAGAGAAGTGAAGGAAGGTGTATTTGAGAAAGGAGATTCACAGGGAAGAAAACTGAGGTTCCCCAATATGAGACAGGCTGGAGCTGCTTTCATACTATAGGTACTTAGATGGTTAAAGCCCTGTTATTGCAAAACTTAGTGTAGTTGGTTAAAAGACACTTGGATAACAAAGATGTGTTTTAATTAACAGTAGAGTGAGTGCCAGAATCCATGACTTTAAGATGTCATTTCCAAAGGTTGAGCAGTATCAGCTTATAGAAAGGGTGACAGGAATTGCTGGTCCATTCCTCACCAACACTCTTTCTTCTAACCCAGCCACATTCTCTTTTTCTCACTTGGACTGGATGACATTAAAGACAGGATTTTATGCCAGGGAAATAAATGACTTTTGAAGGTATTAATTATTTATGATTTAAGCTTTTGTAAAAAAAAAAAAAAAGATAAGGAAGTTTGATAAAGCAGAGAGAAATAATGATTTCTCATTATTTATAGATATATATAGATAATATATATATATAGATAATAAACATTTTTCTGTGGATTCTGGATCCATTGCTTTTACATTATTAAACACTAAAACCAATATTTTACCTTTCTTGTGTTTTGGTTACTAACTTGAAAATTCAAGTTCTAGTCTACATAGTATTTGATCAAAGAAAACTACTGTCTTTTTAAAATTACTATTTGTTGGTTCTCTAGTTTCTTCTAACTTCTCAGATTTATTCTTTTACTTTTCGTTTTTTTCTTTTGCCCACATCTCTGCTTTCAACTGAAAGTCACTGAATTAGCAGACAATCTTCCAAGGACATACTAAGCACCTTTCCAATCCTATTAGTGTTCATGTGATAGTTCTGCAATAGAGACAAGAGCTTTTTCAAACTAGAAGACACACATTTCTTTTTTCTTTGAATATGTTCTAGGAGCTACCCCAAGAATGCTGCATCAGTATATAAACCATTATCAGTAATAACTACCTCCTAGATTACTGCTTACATATTTTAATTTTTCTCTGTTTAGTTACCACAGTTTCCTTTCTAATGATGATCACTTCACCTTGGAAGCTTTCCTAAGACAGGTAAACTATGGGTTCAAATCCATTAATTCTGTTTGTTAATTTGGAAAGAGACCAGGTTCTTGGCCATAGTTTGAGAATTGACAGTCTATCATATTTGATGGGGTAGATAAAAGTGGTAATTGCTGTGGCTTTATAAAGTTGTGAGACTAGAAAACCAAAGTATTTCATAGCTATTCTAGTACAATCAGAAATTTAAAATGTCTTCTACTTTGCTTTCCCTAATTGTTTAGATAGGTAGTGACATTTTTACTAATGCATTTTTGTGTGATGGCTTTACTTTTACTTGTGTCAGTCTTGGAAACAAAAAAGGAGAATCAGCATATTTCTGAAGCCTGTCAACTTTTAAGCTGTGCTTCCTTTTACAGCCATACACTTTAAGAATTTTAGAATTCATATACTTCAACCTTCTTATTTCCCCCCATTCATCAGCCAGACAAAATTCAAAACCCTTACTTTGGTATTCCAGCTTAGTTGTTGGGAAGCCCTTCTCTTGCTCTCAACCTCCACATATCCCCTAGTAGAGACAGAAGGTAATTCTCCACTTCTCTAAATGGGAATGCACACCATTTAGTGACCCCATGCCTTGGAATCTCTGTTATTTTTGCCTGAAATGCCTTTTACTCACTTTGTTTGTCTGACAAATTTTTACCAAACCTTCACAATTGAGCTTTTGTGTAAAGTCTTCTCCAAGTCATACCCAAGTGAGCTCATTTGCTGCATCTTTTATTCAGTTGTATCTCATTGTAATATATCAGTTACAAATCTGACTCTTCAACTAGGCTGTGCTTTTTTTGAACATAAAGATCATGTCTTGTTCATTTTCCATTATCAGTATCTAGGTCTAGAGTGGAAATCAAATAGTCCCAGATTTAAATCCCATTCCAGCACTTACTATACATGATTTTGAAAAACTCTGCAGAACCTGTCTCTTGTAAAGCTGAGATAATATTTGACTTGCCTAGACTTTGATAGAATTCATCATATTATGTAAAGAATGTAGCACAGTGTCTGAAGCATAGTGAACATTCAATTAATTCTTGCTAAATAGTTGTGGGTAAATGGACATTTTGACTCACTGGCAGTATTTTGTTTGTTATTGTTTTCTCAAAGGCAATTTCATTTATATTTGAGATCTACATTGGACATTTATCTGTATTTGGTTTGGCACATTGGTGCATGGGTGGCTTTCTGTGCCACAGTCTACCTAAAAAGAAGTAGGTTGGGGTGGTTAAAAGAGTTGTCAAAGTACCCTATAGAAAGTAGAATTTCCAGTTCTCTCAGGTTAAGGGAGATTGACCCAGGTCTTTGTAAATGTATCATCTGATGTGTAAACCTGATCTACCTAGTTCATTAGAAGACAGACCAAACCAGAGTGCTGCCACAGTTTCCATCCTTATGTGGGAAGGTCAAGCATCTTCTACAATCTTCTCTTGTTTTCTGATCCACAGCTTTATAAATACTTCTCTCCTGACTCAGATACTCATAGAGCCAAGTAATGACTATTTTAGAGCTCAGTTGTTGAATAAATGAACTAATCATCAAAAGGATTGGATGGGAAAATAGGGGCTGTTCACTAGAGACTAATCCCTATTATTAGCAAAACTACCACTAGTAAAACAGTAACAAACATTTTTAGAGCAATTTATAATGTATTTGAGGGCATTACTATATTTCATTATTTATTTATTACTTACCATGATACACTAAGCTGGTTACAACAGATGTAATTCTTTCAGATTGATTGTTTTGTAGACAGTGTTGTGTAGTAGATAAAATCATGGGTGTTGAAATTAGGCCCAGGTTTGAATTTTGCTTGTCCACAGCGTCATAACTTTGGACAGGTTACTAAAACCTCTGAAGCCTCAATTTTCTCATTTATAAAATAAGAATAACACCTCAGAGCACTTTGTATGGCTGGTATTGGAAAATGTAAGCATAGAATTTAGACCAGTGTGGGCAACGAATCCGCTGTTAGAGTTGCTCCAGTTGTTATTGATGTGGTTAACTTCCTTCTCAAACTCCGCATTCATCAACTAAAGTTTACCTCACCTCAAACTGAAGATTTTTTTTTAAACCTTCAATTTTGTGGTTTGTTTTCTCTTTTTTTTTGTGAAGGGGGTCATAATGCTCTCTCTTACACAGGTGGGATGAGCATAGGTAAGACTGTATTCAACTCATCGCTTTCCAGACCATAGCTCAGTAGTTGCCAGGATCTCCTGGCCCCTCTTAATTCAGCTGACCTCCAGCCTAGGTGTGCTGTCCCACATCAGGCCTGCCTTGTTACTCCTTGCTTGGATTATTCTCAGACCATCAACCTGACACTTAGGCTTATGATCCCTCCCTTTGAATCAGTTTATCTTCTGTTTCAGTTATATTCTATTCCGAAAACATATTCCTTCCACGTTTTCTCACCCTATTTACTCCTTGTCCCTGGAGACCTAAATCCTGTCCTTCCACCCTATATGCTGTTTATCAAAAATACTAGTTCTTGGGCACTTGGGTGGCTCAGTCGGTTAAGCATCTGCCTTTGGCTCTGGTCATCATCAGGGAGTACTGGGATCGACCCACCCGTCAGGGTCCCTGCTAAGCAGGGAGTCTGCTTTTCCCTCTTTCTCTGCTCCCCCCACCCATCCCCCCGTTCATGCTCTCTCTCTTGCTTGCTCAATCTCTCTCTCAAATAAATAAATAAAATCTTAAAAATGAAATCTAGTTCTCTTGTTTTCAATATTAGTCTTTATCAAATGCTTATTTGGAGAGGCACCTGGCTGGCTCACTTGGTAGAGCATGCGACTCTTGATCTCGGGGTCATGAGTTCAAGCCCCATGTTGGGTGCAGAGATTACTTCAAATGCTTATTTGGTGTCAGGAGTGTGCTAGGTGCTGTGATATGTTTTATATCCAGTGTATTTGCTTCTGACAGCCACAGAACCCTCTTCTTAGTAGGTAGGAATTGTTTTAGACACTTTTGGAGATAAAGAAACCAAAGCTGCCAGAGGTCAAGCACTTTGCTAATGGTCTTCATAGATTTGTGTTTGCTGGTGGAGCAAGGATTTGAATCCAGCACTCTTTAGTTTAAGAGCTTGATCTCTCAAACTCTAAGATCAGCTGCCTTCTCTTGGGTGGCTTGTCCAAATTTTCTTTCTTCCTGATCCTCCTTGTCAAAATGTCTCTCTTTCTCTTCTATTTCTATTATCAATTGTCTGTGCCTTCTTTTTTTTTTTAACATGAACTGTCATAGTGTATTTTGTAGTGAAGGTCTTTGTGTATATATCTAATCTCCTATACTGTGTTCTCAGTTCAATAAGAACTTACACCATTTTTTTTCCACTTTTATTTCTAGTGGTGCCTTACACAGATTCTTATATGAAGCAGGTATTTAGTAAATGTAGAACTGTACTAAAATGAATTAAATTGATTGCATTGACCCAGTGCCCACAGGTATTCAACAGCAGAGGCTAGAGTTGAATCAGGTTTCTCCTTAAGCCAAATGCTCCTTAAAACCTCATACCGTCAAAGAAAATTGACTCTAGAAAAACAGGTGTGGATTTTGATTCTATCTCTCATGGTTAGCAGGATTGTGTTTTGGGATAAGTTACATAACCTATGTCACTTTTTCTCCTTATACATAAAGTGGGGAAAAAATACCTGGATTGCAGATGTGCATCATAAGGATTAAAATAGCATATGTAAAGCATTTAACACATTCTCGGTCCCTTATATGCTAATTAAAAAATGGTAGTTGTATTCAGTATGGCCCTTCCTATTATATAACAGTGTAAGAAGTAAGAACCACAAGCTTGCTTCCAGTGATTGTTTTCCTTTTTTCTTTCCTTTTTCAAAGTAGGAATCAAAATGAGAGTGAGGAAGTCTGAATGAGTAAATAGAATTGTTTCTAACTAGAATAACTATCAAGTCTGTTATGAGAAATCAGCAACTTTAGAAAGTGCTCCAGGCATATTGGAAGGAGAGTGAGCCAGTTTTAAGTTAGAACCAAGGCTAATAATCCCCACTTTAGTTTCATTAGGTAGTTGTAGACAGAGAATAGTTGGGAAAATAGAATCGAATCAGTTTAACCTGGAACAGAATGTGAGTGGGGTCCGTGTGCATTGACTTTCACATGCATGAGCTTACTTATCAAGTGGCCACCTTACGAAGGGAAAACTGAGAGACTGTCACCATGAAAAACCAATCAGCAGCTAGAACAGAAGAGAATATTCAGAGTAGGCCATTTACAGAGAAGCCATCTATTATCAATCTCACCTTGACACTGAGTGACTTTGTTCTAGTCTATGAAGCAGGTATTTCTGTCCTCAGCCTCCAAAATTTTACAAGCAAGAAAATGGAGCCCCAGAAAGACAATAGGATGGTAAATTTATCCAATCTCTGTAGATAAGAAATTTGTAATATCATTTCTGTTAAGTTTACTTTTCATTTTTTTAATGAGGAATATGTTGTGGAATAAAATAATATAAATCAGATTTCAGAGGTGACATGGAAACCTACTGAAGTTAACTTATTCAAAAAAATATTTATTGAATGTATACCATGTGTTAAGAATAATGGTGTCAATTTAGATACAGTGTTACAAATGACATACTAAAAAAAACCCAAAAAACAAAAAATCTGACATACTCTGTTCTCAAATATCTTAAACAATACAGTTTGGTGTGAGTTGTCCTATGATAGAGGAAAACATAAAAATAATGTTAACTTTTTTTGTTAACAAAGTCTTAGGTACTATGCTAAATTTTTTTTAACTCATTTACTTTCCCCTAAAAGCTTATTGAGTAAGTACTATTGTTACCACTAGTTTATAGAGGTGAAACTGAAATAGAAAGAAATCCATGTCTCTTCGTTTTGCCTTCAAAATTTCTTTGTAGGAGCAGACTGAGGCCAGCCATTTGGTTGGCATGAAGAATTGGGACTTGTGTTAAAGTTGTGTTTATCAAACAATACCTATATTTAAATTGTATGTTATAGAATCATAAAAATTATTAACGGTATTAAATATACTTTACTCACATTTTATGCACACCTGAAGAAACATTACTGGTCTGTATCTAAAGTATTATTGTTGGTGGTGTTGTTTGAGATGATTATTTTATTTTTTGAACTGATGGATACTAGGGCCATCCTTGAATGTGGTCCTTTCCCAGAGTCAAAGATTCGATTACATGGGTGTCTTAGTCTGTTTGCTGTAGCAAAATATTATAAACTAAGTGGCTTACAAACAATAGAAATTTATTTCTCACAGTTCTGGAAACTAGAAAGTATAAGGTCAAGGCATTGGCATGTGTGATTCTGGTAAGAGCGTCCTTCCTGGTTCATAGATGGCCATCTCTCACTGTGTCCTCACATGACAGAAGCGACTCAGTTGCTCTGTGGGGTCTCATTTATAAGGACATTAATTCCATTTAAAAGGGCTCTTCCCTTAGGACCTAATCACCTCTTAAAGTCCCCACCAGCTAACACCTTGAGGGATTAGGATTTCAGTATATGAATTTTGGGGAAACATAAGCATTTGTTCTGTAGCAATGATTTAGTTTTTGGCTTGGGTACTTTACTCCTATGCTCAATCTCAATTAATCCTCATGACCTCCCTGTAAAACAGATATTAATAGGTAAGGATTAATAGGCCCAGATGGCTCATGAAGAAACTAAAGCTCAGGGAAAGTTACATGGCGTGACTTACTCCTAAAGTACTTTCACTTATTATAAAACCATCAAAATGATGTTTTTGTGAGCAGTTTTAATAGTATGATAAAATGTGATGCATTGATATACATAAGAATGAGTATATGCAATGTTGATATAGTGCATGCTAGTTAAAATAGACAAAAGGGCAGGAAAACATCAAAAGTGATTTTTAATTTCATTAATATATCAATCCCTAAAACTAGTATATTTGATTTCTCCCCTTTTCCTCATTCATGGTTTCTCTTCCCCTTTAACATTTTATTGGCTTTATTGGAAATGACTTGTTGGAAGATTTTGTTACTTTTAATGGAAACTAAAGTGGAAATAAGGCAGAAACACTGCCATGTTCATATCTAAAATGGTGGTACGGGAGGGCGGAGCAAGATGGTGGAGGAGTAGAAGACCTGGATTTCGTCTGGTCTCAGGAATTCAGCTGGATAGGGATCAAACCATTCTGAACACCTACAAACTCAACAGGAGATCGAAGAAAAGAAGAGCAACAACTCTCTCATCAGAAAAGCGACCACTTTCTGGAAGGTAGGACGTGCGGAGAAGTGAATCCGAGGCGATATTCGGGAGGATAGACGGCGGGGGAGGGGCCTCCGGCGGCCGCTTCTGGCAAGTGATAGAGCCGCGGAGCACAAAATCGGAACTTTTAAAAGTCTGCTCCACTGAGGGACGTCACTCTGGTGGCTAAGCGGGGGGGTGGAATCCTCCAGGACAGTGTGGTCTCAGGACCCACGGGTCACAGAAAGACCGGGTGTGCCTGAGTGTGGCAGAGCTCCCAGGTATCGGAGCAGGGAAGCCGGCTGCAGAGGCAGAGCCCAGGCGCGGGCTCTCAGCTCGGGGTTGCCATAAACCATGATCCGCGGCACAGTCGGGCCACTGCTCCTCCAGCAGGGACCCAACAAGCGGCAGATCCAGGGAGACTCACCTTCCTCCCCCGGGGAGGAGCCGCGCGGGAGTGCGCCGCAGGGATCTGCTGGGTTTGGAGACTCCACCCGGGGTCGGGTGCCAGAGATAGAAACGCGCGGTCACAGGCCGGGTGAGCACGGAGTGCGGCTGGAGACCGGGGAGACGGGAGTGACTGACGGCTTTTCTCTGGGGGCTCACTGAGGAGTGGAGCCCCGAGTTCTCGGCTCCTCTGCGGCGGAGATTGGGAGGCCGCCATTTTCAGTCTCCGCCTCCAAAGCTGTACGGAAAGCTCGCAGGGAACAAAAGCCCCGGAGAGCAAACCCCAGCAGATTACTTAGCTGGGAGGGGGCAAGGGCGGGGCAATTCTGCCTCCAGCAAAGACATTTGGAAACCACGGCAACAGGCCCCTCCCCAGAAGATCAGCAAGAACAGCCAGCCAAGACCAAGTTTACCCACCAATGAGAACGGCAGAACTCCAGCTCTAGGGGACTACTGCACATAGAATTCATGGCTTTTTTACCATGATTCTGTAGTCTTTCAAAGTTAATTTTTTTTTAACTCTCTTTTTTTCTTTTTTTTTTCTTTTTGAATTTTTCTTTTTACCTTTTTCAACCAACATCAATCCCATTTTTTTTTAAAAAAAAAATATTTTTCATTTTTAGAGTCATATTCTATCCCTTCATAGTAGTTACCCGTATTTTTGGCTTATATATATAAGTTGTTCTCTCTTTAAAATTTTGAGATAGTTTCTTCTAACAGATCAAAATATACCCTAAATCTCTAGTATATGGTGTTTTCTATTCCCCTGCCTGATCACATCCTCTCCCTTTTTTTTTTCTTTTTTTAAATCCTCTTCTTTCTTTTTTCAAACAACTTCTTATCAATTCCTTTTATAAAATTTTTTATAATTTCCATCTTTACAGTCATATTCCATCCCTTCATCATATCAACCCTTATTTTTGTACATATATAAGTTTTTCTTTCTTTAAAATTTTGGGAGGCACTTTCTTCTAAAAGACCAAAATACACCCCAAATCTAGTGTGTGGCACTGATCATATTTGATCACATTCTGGTTTTTTTGTTGTTGTTGTTTTGTTTTGTTTGTTTTTGTTTTTATCTTTATCTTTTTCTTTTTTTTCTTTTTCTTTTTTCTCTCTTTCCCTTTCTTTTCCCACTGCTTCAGGTTTTTTCTGATTTGTTTAGAGTATATTTTCTGGGGACATTGTTACTCTGCTAGCATTTTGTTCTCTCATTCATCTATTCTCCTCTGCACAAAATGACAAGACGGAAAAAATCACCTCAACAAAAAGAACAAGAGGTAGTACCGACTGCCAGGGACCTACTCAATACGGACATTAGTACGATGTCAGATCTAGAGTTCAGAATCATCACTTTAAAGATACTAGCTGGGCTTGAAAAAAATATGGAAGTTATTAGAGAAACCCTTTCTGGAGAAGTAAAAGAACTAAAATCCAACCAAGTAGAAATCAAAAAGGCTATTAATGAGGTGCAATCAAATATGGGGGCGCTAACTGCTAGAATAAATGAGGCAGAAGAGAGAATCAGTAATATAGAAGATGAAATGATGGAAAATAAAGAAGCTGAGAAAAAGAGAGATAAACAACTACTGGATCACGAGGGCAGAATTCGAGAGATAAGCGATACCATAAGACGAAACAACATTAGAATAATTGGGATCCCAGAAGAAGAAGAAAGAGAGAGAGGGGCAGAAGGTATAATGGAGCAAATTATAGCAGAGAACTTCCCTAATTTGGGGGAGGAAACAGGCATGAAAATCCAGGGAGCACAGAGAACCCCTCTCAAAATCAATAAAAATAGGTCAACACCCCGACATCTAATAGTAAAACTTAAGAGTCTCATAGACAAAGAGAAAATCCTGAAAGCAGCTCGGGAGAAGAGATCTGTAACCTACAAGGGGAGAAACATTAGATTGGCAACAGACCTATCCACAGAGACCTGGCAGGCCAGAAAGGACTGGCAGGATATATTCAGAGCACTAAACGAGAAAAATATGCAGCCAAGAATACTATATCCAGCTAGGCTGTCATTGAAAATTGAAGGAGAGATAAAAAGCTTCCAGGACAAACAAAAACTAAAGGAATTTGCAAACACAAAACCAGCCCTACCAGAAATCTTGAAAGGAGTCCTCTAAGCAAAGAGAGACCCCAAAAGCAACATAGACCAGAAAGGAACACAGACAATATATGGTAACAGTCACCTTACAGGCAATACAATGGCACTAAATTCCTATCTTTCAATAGTTACCCTGAATGTAAATGGGCTCAATGCCCCAATCAAAAGACACAGGCTATCAGATTGGATTAAAAAACAAGACCCATTGATATGCTGTCTGCAAGAGACTCATTTTCGACCCAAAGACAGCCCCAGATTGAAAGTGAGGGGGTGGAAAACCATTTACCATGCTATGGACACCAAAAGAGAGCTGGGGTGGCAATCCTTATATCAGACAAATTAGATTTTAAAGACTGTAATAAGAGATGAGGAAGGACACTATATCCTACTTAAAGGATCTATCCAACAAGAAGATCTAACAATTGTAAATATCTATGCCCCTAACATGGGAGCAGCCAATTATATAAGGCAATTAATAACAAAAGCAAAGAAACACATCGACAACAATACAATAATAGTGGGGGACTTTAACACACCCCTCACTGAAATGGACAGATCATCTAAGCAAAAGATCAACAAGGAAATAAAGACTTTAAATGACACACTGGACGAAATGGACTTTACAGACATATTCAGAACATTCCACCCCAAAGCAACGGAATACACATTCTTCTCTAGTGCCCATGGAACATTCTCCAGAATAGATCACATCCTAGGTCATAAATCAGGTCTCAACCGGTACCAAAAGATTGGAATCATTCCCTGCCTATTTTCAGACCACAATGCTTTGAAACTAGAGCTCAATCACAAGACAAAAGTCAGAAAGAACTCAAATACATGGAGGCTAAAGAGCATCCTACTGAAGAACGAATGGGTCAACCAGGAAATTAAAGAAGAATTAAAAAAATACATGGAAACTAATGAAAATGAAAACACAAGTATTCAAAATCTTTGGGATGCAGCAAAGGCAGTCCTAAGAGGAAAGTATATAGCAATACAAGCCTTTCTCAAGAAGCAAGAAAGGTCTCAAGTATACAACCTAACCCTACACCTAAAGGAGCTGGAGAAAGAACAGCAAATAAAGCCTAAACCCAGCAGGAGAAGAGAAATAATAAAGATCAGAGCAGAAATCAATGAAATAGAAACTAAAAGAACAGTAGAACAGATCAACAAAACTAGGAGCTGGTTCTTTGAAAGAATTAACAAGATTGATAAACCCCTGGCCAGACTTATCAAAAAGAGAAGAGAAATGACCCACATCAACAAAATCATGAATGAAAGAGGAGAGATCACAACCAACACCAAAGAAATACAAACAATTATAAGAGCATATTATGAGCAACTCTATGCCAGCAAATTAAATAACCTGGAAGAAATGGATGCATTCCTAGAGATGTATCAACTACCAAAACTGAACCAGGATGAAATAGAAAACCTGAACAGACCTATAACCACTAAAAAAATTGAAGCAGTCATCAAAAATCTCCCAAAAAACAAAAGCCCAGGGCCAGATGGCTTCCCAGGGGAATTCTACCAAACATTTCAAGAAGAATTAATACCTATTCTTCTGAAACTGTTCCAAAAAATAGAAATGGAAGGAAAACTTCCCAACTCATTTTATGAGGCCAGCATTACCTTGATCCCAAAACCAGACAAAGACCCCATCAAAAAGGAGAATTACAGACCAATATCCCTGATGAACATGGATGCAAAAATTCTCACCAAAATACTAGCCAATAGGATCCAACAGTACATTAAAAGGATTATTCACCATGACCAAGTGGGATTTATCCCTGGGCTGCAAATTTGGTTCAACATCCGCAAATCAATCAATGTGATACAATACATTAACAAAAGAAAGAACAAGAATCATATGATCCTCTCAATAGATGCAGAAAAAGCATGTGACAAAGTACAGCATCCTTTCTTGATCAAAACTCTTCAGAGTATAGGCATAGAGGGTACATACCTCAATATCATAAAAGCCATCTATGAAAAACCTACAGCGAATATCATTCTCAATGGGGAAAAACTGAGAGCTTTCCCCCTAAGGTCAGGAACGCAGCAGGGATGTCCACTATCACCACTGCTATTCAACATAGTATTGGAAGTCCTAGCCACAGCAATCAGACAACAAAAAGAAATCAAAGGCATCCAAATTGGCAAGGAAGAAGTCAAACTCTCACTCTTTGCAGATGATATGATACTTTTATGTGGAAAACCCAAAAGACTCCACCCCAAAACTGCTAGAACTCATACAGGAATTCAGTAAAGTGGCAGGATATAAAATCAATGCACAGAAGTCAGTGGCATTCCTATACACCAACAACAAGACAGAAGAAAGAGAAATTAAGGAGTCGATCCCATTTACAATTGCACCCAAAACCATAAGATACCTAGGAATAAATCTAACCAAAGAGACAAAGGATCTGTACTCAGAAAACTATAAAATACTCATGAAAGAAATGGAGGAAGACACAAAGCAATGGAAAAACGTTCCATGCTCATGGATTGGAAGAACAAATATTGTGAAGATGTCAATGCTACCTAGAGCAATCTACACATTCAATGCAATCCCCATCAAAATACCATCCACTTTTTTCAAAGAAATGGAACAAATAATCCTAAAATTTGTATGCAACCAGAAAAGACTTCGCATAGCCAGAGGAATGTTGAAAAAGAAAAGCAAAGCCGGCGGCATCACAATTCCGGACTTCCAGCTCTATTACAAAGCTGTCATCATCAAGACAGCATGGTACTGGCACAAAAACAGACACATAGATCAATGGAACAGAATAGAGAGCCCAGAAATGGACCCTCAACTCTATGGTCAACTCATCTTTGACAAAGCAGGAAAGAATGTCCAATGGAACAAAGACAGTCTCTTCAACAAATGGTGTTGGGAAAATTGGATAGCCACATGCAGAAGAATGAAACTGGACCATTTCCTTACACCACACACAAAAATAGACTCCAAATGGTTGAAAGACCTCAATGTGAGACAGGAGTCCATCAACATCCTAAAGGAGAACACAGGCAGCAACCTCTTTGACCTCAGCCGAAGCAACTTCTTCCTAGAAACATCGCCAAAGGCAAGGGAGGCAAGGGCAAAAATGAACTATTGGGACTTCATCAAGATAAAAAGCTTTTGCAAAGCAAAGGAAACAGTCAACAAAACCAAAAGACAACCAACAGAATGGGAGAAGATATTTGCAAATGACATACCAGATAAAGGGCTAGTATCCAAAATCTATAAAGAACTCATCAAACTCAACACCCAAAGAACAAAGAATCCAATCAAGAAATGGGCAGAAGACATGAACAGATATTTTTCCAAAGAAGACATCCAAATGGCCAACAGACACATGAAAAAGTGCTCAATATCGCTCGGCATCAGGGAAATCCAAATCAAAACCTCAATGAGATACCACCTCACACCTGTCAGAATGGCTAAAATTAACAAGTCAGGAAACGACAGATGTTGGCGGGGATGCGGAGAAAGGGGAACCCTCCTACACCGTTGGTGGGAATGCAAGCTGGTGCAGCCACTCTGGAAAACTGTATGGAGGTTCCTCAAAAAGTTGAAAATTGAGCTACCATATGATCCAGCAATTGCACTACTGGGTATTTACCCCAAAGATACAAAAGTAGGGATCTGAAAGGGTACGTGCACCCCGATGTTTATAGCAGCTATGTCCACAATAGCCAAACTGTGGAAAGAGCCAAGATGTCCATCGACAGATGAATGGATAAAGAAGAGGTGGTATATATATACAATGGAATATTATGCAGCCATCAAAAGGAATGAGATCTTGCCATTTGCAACAACGTGGATGGAACTGGAGGGTATTATGTTGAGTGAAATAAGTCAAACAGAGAAAGACATGTATCATATGATCTCACTGATATGAGGAATTCTTAATCTCAGGAAACAAACTGAGGGTTGCTGGAGTGGGGGCTGGGGTAGGAAGGATGGGGTGACTGGGTGATAGACACTGGGGAGGGTATGTGCTCTGGTAAGCGCTGTGAATTGTGCAAGACTGTTGAATCTCAGATCTGTACCTCTGAAACAAATAATGCAATATATGTTAAGAAAAAAAAAAGAAAAGAAGAAGAAGAAGGTAGCGGGAGGGGAAGAATGAAGCGGGGGTAATCGGAGGGGTAGACGAACCATGAGAGACGATGGACTCTGAAAAACAAACAGGGTTCTAGAGGGGAGGGGGGTGGGAGGATGGGTTAGCCTGGTGGTGGGTACTGAGGAGGGCACGTTCTGCATGGAGCACTGGGTGTTATGCACAAACAATGAATCATGGAACACTTCATCTAAAACTAATGATGTAATGTATGGGGATTAACATAAGAATAAAACAAATGGTAAAAAAAGAAAATAAATAAATAAATAAATAAAATGGTGGTACAAAGGTATGTTGTAATGTCTACTAAACTTAGTTCTAGGATTCAGTTCTGGCTGTTTCATCATATCAGTGAAGTTTTGTGAAATTTCTGCCAATTTACAGGCACAGGGCTAATGGCTAAGCTTTAGTTTTCTAATATTTAAAATTATTTTTAAAAAGGAATAATAGTTGTTAGATTATTTCTAACTCCCTTCCATGGTTGATATTTCTTGGTTTGTGTATGCATAGCTTCCATGTCACAGGTGAACCCAGCCATAAACTAAAAGCCATGGCAAAGTGTATACAGGTTGTTTTGAGGTAAGAAGTAGACAGAAAAACAAACAAATGAACATAACCCAAATCATTTATACACAAATTACCCTCCACTTACTATAAATTACTCAGAGAATGACCAATTGTTTACTAGTGGAAACCTGGTTCAAGTATAATAAAATTATTAAATTCATCTATTCCTGAAACAACTTGTTATCTCCCAAATATTTGAAGGGTATGGGAGATAAATATTAACATAGTCTTGGGAGGGAGACCTTTTATTAAAATTAGGACTTTTAAAGAAAATTCACTTATTCATAGAACACTTTTGAACACCTTTACATCCTGAACACTTCATTAGGAATGAAATCTTTGTGGAGAAACATGAGTTGTGTTTGTTACCCTTGAGCAATTCATAGTTGGAGGAGATGAGAAACATATAAAAGAAATAAATATAGATCACCTGGATGACCTCAAATTCTTCAGCTGCTCAGATATCCCTTCCTTAACTGTCTGTAAGTATTCCGAACAGTCTTGGGCAGTTCAGTCCAGCACTCATGTCTTTTCTGAGTATCTTGAGAAAAATGCACATTTCTCATATATTTGTATGCACTGCAGCTTGTCCCCACTTTCTGCTAATCACTGCTCCTGGCTTCCTCATCAGTTACATCTGGCTGATTGAAACCATCCCTTTGTGTCACTACAGTCTCTCTCCTGCTCATCTCACCCCAAGGCATGGATTTAGGTTATTTCTAGGTTCCCCAAAGCACAGATGACATAAGTCTACCAAGTTCAACAGCTTCACTAATTTAAAGGGATTTCAACATGGAAAGTGTCATATATAACTCTCTTAGCATGCAGTTTACAGGCGCAAATATTTTTGGACCCCTTGCAATAATTTCATGAACCCCAAGAAGCTCAAGTCCCCTTAGGTGAAAACCCCAGTAGTAGAAATGCCAATATTCAGAATCCAGAAGATGAAGTCTAACATTGGACCTTGAATTACCATGCTAGACATATGATGGAGATTCCCAAGGGCTTGGGGGTATGAAATTTTACCATATCACTTATCCGCTTACAAACTCTCAATGGCTATCTAACAATCAAGCATGAGACCAGGCTCCTCCAAAAGGCACACGCATTCTCAAAGTCCTCCCTCCCTTACTTTCCCAGTGTCTTTTCCACCATTCCCTGCCCCAAACTCAAAACCTCAATAATACCAAAATATATGCAGATGCAGGTCCCTGGCAAGGAAACATCATGTCTCAGAGCCTTTGCTTCTGCTGTGTCCTCTGTCCAGAAGGCACTGCCTACTCCACTGCTTAGCTAACTTTATCAGGAAAGTCTTATTAAAGCCTCTGTTTCTAAGCCCATTCAGTATTTGCTGTCATATTGATTTTAAAATGCACTTTTTTTATTGGATAATACACATGAAAGTTATCATGAAACAGGAAGATATTGGCTTTAACATTAACCTATAAATGTTCATATCCAAATCATGCTACTTATTACTATATAGGTTCCCTAGGCCTAAGTTTTCTCAATAATAAAAAGGATACAATAGTAATATATTAGTAGAATTATTATGAAACCTGTAACATGTCCATTCAATGTACAGAGTTATTCAATAAACAATAACTACTACAGGCATACCTCCCATATATTGCGGGTGTGGTTTCAGACCGCCACAATAAAGTGAGTCAAATGACTTTTTTGCTTTCCCAGTGCATATGAAAGTTATGTTTATACTATACTGTAGTCCATTAAGTGTGCAATAGCATTATGTCCAAAAAATTTACATACCTTAATTAAAAAATACTTTATTGCTAAAAAATGCTAAGCATCATATGAGCTTTCAGCAAGTCATTAAAATTTTTTTTGCTAGTGCAGGTTCTTGTCTCAGTGTTGATGGCTGCTGACTGATCAAGTGGTCACTGAAGGTTGGGATGGCTGTAGCAATTTCTCCAAATAGGACAACAATGAAGTTTGCCCCATCAGTTGACTCTTCCTTTCATGAACAATTTCTCTGTAGCATGTGATGCTGTTTGATAGCAATTTACCCATAGTATAACTTCTTCCACAATTGGAGTCAATCTTCTCAAACCCTGCTGCTGCTTTATCAACTAAGTTTATGCCATATTCTAAATCTTCGTGTCATTTCAACAATTTTCACAGCATCTGCACCAGCAGATTCCATTTCAAAAAACCATTCTTTGCTCATCCATGAGAAGCAACTTCTCATCCATTAACGTTTTATCATGAGATTGCAGCAATTCAAATAAAATAATAATGAAAAGTTTGAAATATTGCAAGAATTACCAAAATGTGACACAGAAACACAAAGTGAGCAAATGTTGTAGGAAAAATGGTGCCAGTACACTTGCTCGAAGTGGGGCTACCACAAACCTTCAACTTGTAAAAAACACAATATCTGCAAAGCACAATCAAATAAGACATGTCTGTATTATAATTTATCTTATTAATGAAGACTGATAGAAAAGCTGTATCAAATTCACAAACTTTTAAATTGAATTTTATTTTATTTTTATTTTTGTTTGTTTTGGGAGAGAGATAGAGCATGTGCAGGGGAGGGGTGCGGTGCAGAGGAAGAGGGAAAGAGAGAATCTTAAGCAGGCTCCATGCCCAGCTCAGAGCCAGACATGGGGCTTGATCTCACGACCCTGAGATCGTGACCTGAGGTGAAATCAAGAGTCCAGTGCTTAACTGACTGTGGCATTCAGGTGCCCCTGAATTGACTGAATGTTAAACAGGATCATTTTGTAACATTCTTATAAGGCACAAAAACTCTTCTGATGTTAGCCAACAACCTTGTGGGAGCCTTTTCTATGCAAAAACAAGACCTTGTTCTACTGTTCTAGTTATTTATTGCTGTGTAGCGAAGTACCCCAAAACTTAATGGCTTAAGACAATGCCAATCACTTATTTGCTCACAAATAGAGCAGACTTGGCTGGGACAGCTTGTTTCTTATCCACTAAACATGAGAGGGAGGCATTTCAACTGGAGCTTGGAGGTTTCCCTTTCAAAATGGCAAGCTCACATGCCAGGGATGTGGGCTGTGCTTCTCTCCACCTAGTCCTCTCTGAGGACTGCTTCGGCTTCTTCAGAGCATGGTAGCCAGATTCTATGAGTGACCAACCTGAAAGTGAGGCAAATGGAGACTGCCAGTTTGATAAAGTCCGAGCCAGAAACTGACACAGCATCACTTCCCCTGTGTTCTATTTGTCAAAAAGTCACAGAGCCTAGATTGAAGGAGAGAGACATAAGTCCCCACCATTTGATAGAAACTGTGTCAAAGAATTTGGGAGACATGTGTTAAAAGTATATCTCTCAAATCTCCCAGCATTTAGTGCTGGAGTCAGGATGTGACTGCAGACTAATCTGATGCTAAAGCCCATTTCACAAATGCTAAAACTGACTTAAAGAGAAATACAGAAACTTTAAGTAATTTGCAGGGGAAAATGGTAAGTTAATTCAACCTTTAAATTAGCTATCACAGTATGATTCACATGATAAGATGGACCAGTGTATGTCAGTTTACATTTAAATTATGATGCTTTCTATCAATGAACTGGTTGCAAATATAAACAAATTGTGATATATAGCTATAGTTTTAACACTATGGACTGTTACTTTGAGCCAGAGAAGCACACAGTGAGGTTAGTAAAACAGTTAAAAACAGTTTTCATGGCTAAATGATATTCAAGTTAAATCATTTCTGAACCATCTGTTTCTACGCAAACAATGCCTCTTTTGCATACATACATGTTGTTTGGATTTAGGCTGATTAGCTGCTTGTACTGTTTCTACAGTTTCAGCATACTGCTACTTTTCAGTCTATGAGGTCATGTGTGGAGAGAGAGTAATGACCAGCTATCTATTAGGGATCCCCTTGAGGATATAAGGCTAGTATGTGAGACAGCTTGCACAAAGTAAAATATTCCATAACATCTATAAAACTGTACAAGAAAAAAGAAGGTGAGAATTTTGCCAGAGATAATAAAATTGGTGTGTTTGAGAGTTCATTTTGCCTCTGAACTTCCTAGCAGCTAAGGGAGAAAGCTTTTTATTAGAAACAAAAAAATATTTTAAAACATTGGTAACTATTCTGTATCCATCACATCAAACTATTTGTCCTTTCCTTGTGCACTAAACTAATCATAATAAAACTGTAGTAATCTAGAAATGACCCAGTTATGCAATTTATTAAAGAGAATTACTATTGATTTAGTTTAAAAAGTTTGAAATATGCTGGCCAGCTTTGGATCTTTTACAGAAAGTGCAGACTTTGAAGTGAGGTAAGGGGAAGGTTTCACTATAGTTTTATATTAGACAAAATGTTACTGTAAGGCCTTTGAGGATAGTCTCCCTAACCCCCAAGTGGGGTCAAGGTAATAGACCCAACAATAATTAGTAGTATTTATTGAATTATTTATTGAGTGCCTATTATAAACTGAAGAAGTATGTCAGTTTGTTAAGCACCTCTTCTAGAAGCATTGCCTGCCTTCTAGCCAGGTATATATTATTCCTCTTATGCAGAAAACAGAGGTGCAAGGGGTTTAAGGGGGTCATTCAGAATGCTGTAAGTTTAAAAAGGTAGGCTATAAAGTAAGCTAAGTCTTAATCTAGAACCCACTGATTTTTGTTTTGACTCTACGTAACCACAGGCCACAGAGTATGTGAGAACAGAGAAATGCCAATGTTAGAAGGAGAGCAAAGGATGGATGTGACAACTGGTGACTTAGGGTAGAAAGGAGGAGTGAGCGTTGTATATGCAGGGGAAACAGAGTCATCTTCGGATCCTACCCTCATGAAGCGTGTATCTGTACACCATCAGCCCATCAATCCAGAAACTGCTCTTCTATGACTATTCCCTGTTTCTTACCTTGGGGGTACTTCTTAGAGCAGCCAGACCAAGTCAGTTGACGGCTGTGTCATACCACCCATAAGTGTCCCATAGGTACTGTGTTTCCTTCAGTAACATAAAAGCCTCAGAAGGCAGTATTGCAGCTTTCCCCACATTGTCCTCCCTTTGAGCTCATGTATTACTGCCTGCAAGGATTGTTTGCCCCCTGTCTTTTATTGTTCTTCCCCTAGGAAAACTCTTCTCTCTCTCCCCTCTCCTTTCCCTTGGAAGAAGAATCATGACATCACACTGGTGCATTCCTGCAGCTCCTAGTGTGCTTATCCCACATTGTAAATATTCACTGGATGGAACTGGGTGAAGCAGTGTGCAGCCAACAAAGTATTTGAAGACCTTTGAGCTTTTTCATCTTACTATTCTCTCAGCATCAAAATGTGTGGATTTACATAGTGTTTTAAAGTGTTTCACTTTAAAAATTTTATTCAATCCTCACAACAACCCTGTGAAGGCAAGCCATAATGATTATATCTATATTACACGGAGAGAAAACTGAATCTTAGCATGGCTAATTAACTTGGCCAAGTTCCCATAGCTACCTTACAAAACATTTCTTGAATTAAGGAAGGATGGAAAGAATGAGATACCGTTAAGACTTGAAAATAAATCTCTATAACTGCATGTTCAGTGTTCTTTCCAATATACTGTTTTGTTACTCCACAGACATTGGTTAAACTATTTCCAAAAAAGATTTGGAATGCTTAAAATGATTTGAAATGGCACAAGTCAAGTCAGTGGAAGGGCAAGGGAAAGAAAATATAGTAGGTTTTTGTTGTTTTTTTGTTTTAATGTTTGAAGAGATAATGTCTCTCAGGGAGAATGGGTAGGACAAACTGGTATGGGGCATATTTCTGGCAACTGAGAAGTATAAGCTATCCCACCATCAGAAGTATCATGGCATTGTTGCTGCATCCTCTGCTTACTAAGTCAGACTTCGAAGAACAGAGTTTCAAATTTTCCGTATTTTTCCCTCATTAAAGGCCTTAAAGAATATAAGGTGAAAAGTACCTATAAACCATTTCTGATCTTTCTCCCCATCTCAGCTCTATGAATAGAATTGTCTCTTCCCTAAGCTTTAATCAGTGTCTCACTGAGTAAGTAGTGATAATCAAACAGATTTTTAATACTTTAACCCATTATATTTAATTGGGCTCTTTAAGTTACAGGAATAAATAGAAACGGATGAACCCTTAAATCCCCTGGCACTAGATGCTGTTTACCTGATTCACTTCAATGAATCAACCTCCCGATCCAGCTCTACCTCCTATGGAAACACACACACACACACACACACACACACACACGCGCACGCGCGCACACACAAAAACACCCTGCAATTAAATGTATGGTGCTGGATCATTTCTTGCTGGCAATAATTATATGGGAGAATTTAGAATCTCATCAGAAGGTCTAATTTGGAGTAATAAACCTTCTAGCTAATCTTATACCTAAAGTCAACGGCCCCACTCTAATGTTGATGATAATGTGGAAGCCTAAAATAACAGACTGAATGAAAGATAACCATCTTGCTAAATTATTTCTGTGCATGAGTATAACACATGCTATGAGGGAGATTGTCTTTTCAGAGTTAGGAAAAGAGAATTTGTTTTCTGTTTTGGATGGTAGAAATATTAGCGAAGGCACCAGGCCCATCTTGAAGAGGTAGAATGATAGAACTTTAGTAGGCTGAGACTGATGGCATTGCATGTAGAAGAGACAGCAGAAGCCAAGTAAGCAAGGTAGGAGACCACATGGGAACAGTAATGAGTTCGATATGACTCAACTCTTTAAAGGAAAGATGGATGGAGGAGAAAGCAAGCCTTCTCACTCTACACTTTTAGAAGGTTGCCTGAGGTGTGTCACAGATTTGGCTGCAGGGCTGAAATGCCTTGGGTGTTTTTTTTTGTTTTGGGGGTTATTTTTTTGGTTTCATTTCTCTTCTCCTCTCTTCTTTTTTCTTTTCTTTTCTTTTCTTTCTTTTTCTTTTTTCTGAATAACAATTTTTTGAATAATCTTTAATTATCTAAGAGATGGTGAAGCTAGAGCTTAGAGTAGGCAGTGTTTTGAAGTAAGGATAGAAGAGTTTCTACTCTAGTGTAAGGTTAGAATTGTAAAGTAATGGTTTATGGAAATTGAAATACATTTGGAACTAGAAAATGATTAAAATTTCCAAAGAGAAAGACAATGACATTTCTTATGGGTAGAGGAAAAGACCAAGCTGGAAAAGGAGGGCAGCAAGAGGATCTGTGTTCACCACAGTGATTCAGGAGAATGTTTTGGCACTTGTGCAGAGTTGTGTGGCCAGCGGCTGCCAGGCGTGGTGCTAGTCATTACAAAAGGCCAGGCCTAATTGTCAGTGACAATTAAGAGACTAGAACAAAGCTGTGAAACCAAGGCTATGCAGGATGAGGGGATGAGGAAGATGAAAAAAGGTGCTACTTCAGGAAATGTCTAAATGAAAGAGGCAGAAAGAAGAGGAGGGAACACAAAGCTTCCAGTTTCTCAGGAGCTAGAAAGAGAAACTGTTGGTAAGAGAAGAGGTTTCAGCAAGTAGGAAACCAATCATAATTTTTAAAAAACGTTCTAAGAATTTTGGAAGTAAAGACCTGGTTGTTAAGATTTGAAGTGTGCTGTTGAAGAAGTTCATAGTGAATTTAAATAATTTTTATCAGATGTTCAACAGTGAATCTCGAAGAGAATAAACCAGTGTAACTGAAGCACGAGAGAGAAGCAAGTTGCAAAGTGGATTTGATTGCTGTTTTGATTGCTTCCTTAGTTCTGTTGTTTAATAGGGTATTTGGGATTTGTGAATGAGAATAAGAGAATGAAAGAAAAACAAGGATGGGAAGTAACATGTACTAAACATTAAGTTTGTTTTATAGGCTAGGCATTTGTATGGAGACGCTCATCTAGAACTATCCCACTTAATCTTGACAGTATCAACAGCAGGTTAGCATATTTTGTAGCTGAAAATGGTGCTCAGAGATGGTAGGTCACTTTCCTGAGGTTATACTGCTAATATTTGCCAGAGTTGTAATGATATTAGGTCAGTAATCAGTTTTTCCTTGTGTTTATTCAACCCACAAATATCAATGAGTTCAGATTATAAACCGGGTGGTGGACAGGGCACTAGAGGAAGGAACCATCTTTACCCTCACAATACTTATACTCTTGGGGGACGGCTGGAGGGGAAAAGCTGCCTCTTGATTATCCTGAGGTGAGTAACTCACAAGACGAGTTGAAGTTAGGAAATGTGACAGAGATATGGCAGTGGAAGACTGTTTTGAATGAACCTCCTTTTCTAAAAGAAATTCTATTTCCAACTATGACTTTGGGGATGCCTGGGTGGCTCAGTTGGTTAGGGTCTGCCTTCGGCTCAGGTCATGATCTCTGGGTCCTGGGATTGAGTCCTGCATCGGGCCCCTTGCTGAGTGGGGGTCTTCTTCTGCCTCTGCCTGCTGCTTCCCCTGCTTGTGTGCTCTCTCTTTCTCTCTCTCTCTGACAAATAAATAAATAAAACCTTTAAAAAAAACTGTGACTTTGCAGCCTCAGAACTTGAAACATTGCCCCCCTCCCGTGTTCAATCTTCACTTTAGTTTTAATTAATTGACTTTTTTTCTCCTTCACCTTTCCCCTCAACAACCTTACTCTCAAATACCTCTGAGTACTATTCCTTTGCAGACGCTGTTCCTTTTACCTGGGATGTCCTTTCTCCACTTGTAATTCTGGCAAACTCCTGTTCCTACCTTCAGCCTCAGCTTTTTCCTCCTCTGGGACCTTCCCCACCATCACCAGGCCGGTGTAGATGGCTCTCTGAGCATCACTCGCCCTCTGTGCAGAACCCTGGTTAAAAATTGGCCCCATGATAGAGTGTTTACATTTCTTCTTTCAACCAAAGTCTTAAATTCAGGAACCACTGATTTTTATCCTGGTATCACAATGCCTAGCATATGGGAAGCACTGGGAAATATATGTGAGAGAAATGGCAGGGCTGTTGATAAAGGGATGTATCTTTTTAATATCCATAGAGGTGTAAGTCTTTGCTTGGTAGCATTGTGGGAATGTTTCTCCATGTGTCATGACCACATTTGTTTTGCATTTTAGTCCATTACCATAATAATAACTCTCTATTTGCAGCTTATGCATTTGAAAATAAATTGCCTTGCCTAGGAAATAGAGGGAGGGAATGCTATTAAATGACCATAATTGTTATTACTTTAATAGTCACCTGTATATTAGGAAATCTGAACAGAAAAATTCAACTGAAAGAGCTGAAATGCTTAGTCCGTTATTAAGTGTGTTTCTTGGTGGAATGATATTTTACAGAAAATATTTTCCTATTCCTCTAAACTATATTTTATTTAACAAAAGCATGAATGTATCCTGAGGTGGGCTTAAAAAGTAGCAGACTAGTCAAATGTGAAAAAACTATCCTGGATCTGGAGCTAAAACTACACAAAGAAAAGAATAATGGCACTGGGGACAAGGACCGAATGTGCTGTGATTTCTCTCCGGTATACATCTGCCCATACATGCAGCTCAGCATAGTTAGAATTTCCTCCTTTTCTTCAAAAACTGGGTTAACTCCCATCCCACCTATTCCTTAAGGCTCACCTACTCTACGAAGCTTCTCTCGTTTTCTCTCAGCCAGTACTTCTGTTATTTTTCCATCCATCTTATTATAATTTCTTATAGGTCTATAATTTATATTAACTGATGAACCATTTAGGAACATTGTCTTACCCACCCTTGAATTCCCTAGTGCCTGCCTGGTACATTACTTGCTCCATAGAAAGTACTCAATAAATATGAAAGTGACATTATCCCAACTATGGTTCTAATGATTGGGTGACTCAGCAGTCATAAGTTTTCTGATCTATACTATATTATATATTTGATTAGTTATAAGAAAACAAGACATAAATAAATTTTAAATTCCTTGGGATTTGGACCATGCTATATTCAACATTATACTGCTATTACTACTTTTGTAAGAAAACAGTGGTGTTCCTTGTATGATACACAACTATAAAAACTAAAACATTATCAGTACCATAAAATAACTGTCTTTCCTTTCACTTTCTGAACCTCCTGCTTCTCTATTTCAGTTGGTAAGTGAATTTTTATTCTCATGTAATATATATCAAGGAAGATAGAATTTTTTTTAGTATTTAAGAATTACTCTCTTTTGGGGCGCCTGGGTGGCTCAGTCATTAAGCGTCTGCCTTCGGCTCAGGTCATGATCCCAGGGTCCTGGGATCGAGCCCCGCATCGGGCTCCCTGCTTGGTGGGAGGCCTGCTTCTCCCTCTCCCACTCCCCCTGCTTGTGTTCCCTCTCTCGCTGTGTCTCTGTCAAATAAATAAATAAAATCTTAAAAAAAAAAAGAATTACTCTCTTTTATTAAGTTCTTACTATATGATGGGTATTTTGCATAAATTAGTTATAATTTTCACAACAACACTGCAAGGCATAGGAAATATGGAATAGCATGAAAGTTAGAAGATGAAGTTAGATTACAAAGGAACTTTTAAGCCCTTTATGTGGGCAAAGTTTTCAGGCCCTATCTTGCTGCTGATGAGATGATATTAAAGGGTTTTAAGTAGAAAAGCAACATGATCTGATGTTTCAACACCAAAACTGCAAAAGAAGAAACTGATGTGTCCATACCTGAAAGGTCATTTTTTCTCCATTATTAGATAATAAGGAATACTTTATGGTTTTATATGATGATGATGGTTTTTTTTTTTTGTATTTTCCAAGTATATGTGAAAAAAATCATTATGTTAATATTGAGGAATAAAAAGAGAGTTACACAAATCTCCCACACAGAATAATTCCAATTGATTTAATTTAGATACTCTGTGCTCAAGGGAGTAGTACATAACTCACCAACCTTGAAGTGTAGCCTGCACGTAGTGACTTCCTTGCAAGAATACGGTATGAGAAGGAGCATGGCAGGGAGGGTCATTTTTCAGTGGAAAACCTGGTAAGCACCACTTTAACTAGGTGATCAAAGTCAGCATCAACAGTGATAAGTCATGTTGAAAGCATGTACCTTTGAAATGATGTGAGTAGAATGGCATTTTACCTCTATGGTCTTCCTCCCCCAAATCTGTAACCCATTTCTAGTGATAAGAAATAGCAGACAAACCAAATCAAAGAACATTCTATAAGGTGCCTTTCAGTGCTCCGTAAAACTGCTGAGGTCAACATGAATGAGGTTGGCACAGCCAAGAGAAACCTAAGGAGACATGACAACTAAATTTAATGTGGTACTCTAGATGAGATCCTGGAACAGAAAAAGGACATTAGGTAAAAACTAAGAAACTCTGAATAAAAAATAGATTTTAGTTAATATTAATGTATAAATATTAGTTCATTAGTTGTAAGAAATGTACCATACGAATATAAGATTTTAGTAATATGGGAAACTGAGTGTGGGGTATATGGGAACACTCTGTACTCTCTTTTCAACTTTCCTGTAAATCTAAAACTATTCTAAAACTAAAAGTCTATTAAAAAAAAAGAGGGAATTACACTGGGTACTGCTACACTGAAACTCTACTAAATGCTATGTAGTAATTCATTAATGGATGAGGGGATGGAAATTACTACTAAGAAAAACAAAATTAGCTTTTTGAAGTTTGGCTACAGAATATTTTATTGGAATATGTCTTATTTCCTGAAAGAAACTTAAATTTTCTTGATGCTTGGGGCTTTTCTTAGAGGGAGCACTTTGACTTTGTGAAATGAGCACTAGACCAGGAGTCCTTCTTCCAGTGTATGACTTTGAGTAAGTTTAGTTTGCAGTTTATCTATAAAATAGAGATGGAAATCTCTGTCCATTTGAAAGTGACGTTATGTCAAAAAGTAGACCTGAGAAGCACCATGCCTAATCTCAAAGAGAATTTGAGACAAGTAATTGAAAACAGAATTTCAAGTTGTAAAGCACTGTGGAGAGGTAAGAGGAAATCTTCTAGACTTTACCATCTACATATGTCACAGACACCTTTACTGTAGCATTTTGAATTCCAAACCAAATTGTTGTTCCAAATATAATTCTTTTTGGACTCTTAAACTATCTTATGTCTCTCATTTTCCTCATGTCAGTCGCACACTTCAGAATTTATTAAACTATGATGGAAAGTAGTATCATGTTAATTCAAATTTAAGAAGAACATACAGCTGGGGCGCCTGGGTGGCTCAGTTGGTTGAGCATCTGCTTTCAGCTCGGATCATGATCTCCGGGTCCTGGGATCGAGCCCCACATCGGGCTCCCTGCTCAGTGGGGAGCCTGCTTCTCCCTCTCCCTCTGCTGCTCCCAGGGCTTGTTCTCTCTCTCTCTCTGTCAAGTGAATAGATAAAATCTTAAAAAAAAAAAAAAAAAAGACCGTATAGCCTACTAGGAATTAGGCCCTTCCTCCTCCAACATAATCCCCAGTTACTTCTGAGATGCCCCTGGGCCTCACATGTGTTTAAAACAGGTCACTCAGGTTTACTGCTCTGACTGTACCCTCTGATGCCTCTCCTCCACGAGAATGCAAGCCCAGGGGACAGAGAGCTTACTCACTATGGAGCGGCACTATTTTTTTTTTTTTTCTTCCTCACTTGCTCCAATTAAAGGATGCAGAGCATCCCAAAGAATCAAAGCTTAGGCTATAATTTTAACAATATTTTACTGAAGACTGACCACAACAGAAAAGAAGTACAATGTAGAGAATAACAACCTCAGCCCAAAGCGGGACACATCCTGGAGTCCCTTTTCCACCTAGATTTCTCCCTCCTAGATCTCCTCCTCTCTCCAGCTTTATTGAGATATAAATGACATATTTAAAAAATAGTAATTATTTGCCTCACTTCTGACCTGTCTCCCGGGTCTTGCCAGCTTGCTGCCTTCTTCTGCAAGACACTTCAGTACCTCAGAGTATAGATCAAACTAACTCCAGGTACCAAAAGGAGGTGATTTTTCTTCATCTTAATGTAAAGACTTCTATATTAGCTTGTTAGGGCTGCCATAATAAAATACCACAGACTGGGTGGCTTAAACAACAGAAATTCATTTTCTCGTAGTTCTTGAGGCCAGAAGTCCAAGATCAAGGTTTTGGCAGGTTTGGCTTCTTCTGAACTTCTCTCCTTGATTCTAGATGGCCACCTTCTTTCTGTGTTCTCACATGACCATCCCTCAGTCTGTGTTCTATTCTCCTCTTCTTGTAAAGATACCAGTCATATTGTATCAGGGCCCACCCCATTGACCTCATTTAACCTTAATTACTTCTTTAAAGGTCCTGTTTCCAAGTAGAGTCACATTCTGAAGTCCCAGGAATTAGGGCTTCAGCATTCACTTAATGCTTCATTCAACAAACATGTCTTGAATGTCAGCTCATTGCTAGACAGCATGGTAAGTACAGGAGAAAAAGCAATTCATTCATTACCTGTCCTTAGCATTCATAGTACTCACTCAAGTCAAACCAACCCCAGATGAGCAGGTAGGTATTGTCTCCCTCTTATGTATCTGTATTTCCTCACAGTGTTAGCATTGCCATGGGTATCACAGTACACTCTGAGTAGCACAATAGACAGACCCATGAAAGTAGAGCTAGAACACTGATGATCTGGTCTAGCTCAACTATCAATTTCTCTAAATTCTAGTCTTTTCCTCTGTAAACTGAAGAACTGGCTGTATTTTTGTTGGTTTCTACCTTAAACATTCTGTGTTATACAAAAAAGGTGGACATTATTATGAGATCAAGTTCTTGAGCAATTTCATCTGTGTCACCTGACTGAGGGTCTGAATGCTAAACACTGAAATGCAAAGTGATTCTTATAATAGACTCGTGCCCAGCAGGAGTACACAGGCTTTGTTATTCTCTTCATTGAAGTCATTTCACAATTTTAGTTCAGTCATTTGTTTCATGCGTGAGTGACTTATAATAACTCTATTTGGTATTCTCAAAATAGGAGCAAAGAAAGAGAAACAAACAAAAAATCCTCTGCTTATCCTATTGAACAATCCGCTCCTATTATATACTAGAAAGAATCAAAGACTATATTATTTTTCCAGTTGCAGCCACAAATTTTATTTTGCATTTTTGTATAAAACGCCTCTAACTTTTAAGGTGGAAAAGTGCAACCAAGACTCCAACAAGATTTCCTCCATCATATTTGAACTTGACCAGGGTTCCTTCAAATCACCAGGGCCCAGGTGGTCTGGAGGCCCCAAGCCGAACTGGCAGAACACCTGCCATGTAGCAACCTGATCTCAAAAGAGGTTCTGAGGGGAGACATACTGTGTAAGACTGTGGTTTCAAGGAAAAAGCATTAAGTTCTGAGGTTAGAGAGGTTAGAGAGATGTTTTGTCCTTCTCCGGGTACCACAGTGGGAGGCATACAATGTTCTTCTCATTGATGATACTCATTTTGATCACTTAGAGTGTTGTCAGATTTCCCTTACTGTATAATTACTATTTTCTTCTCTTGCAACTAATACACAGTTTGTTCACAGATTCCTTAAGACCATGAAAATACTCTGCTCCTCATCAGAATTTCCCCCTAGATTTAGCATCTTTTGATGCCTCTTGCCATATATATATATATATATATTTTTTTTTTCCCCATGATGTGTGCAAAATGCTGATTTTCTAACTCCGGCCTTCCACCTACTCACCAGTTGGCACCTAGCATTCTGTTATGAACGAAGACCTTCCCTTCTCTCTTTATCTATTTGTTATAAAAACCCAAGTTCAGCTGTCACTAAAAAGGCAATACTCCAGAGACTAGCTTTGATTAGAAAGGAATATGAGTTGTATTCAGGAGGCTGACCACTGGGGGAGAAGGCAGACTCTTGTCCAAAGGCCATCCTGAAGTTTCTGCCTGACCCAGGGGTTTTTTAAAGGAGTTTAGGGTAGTTAAACAATAAGGGAAATACAGTGCTCCCAACACTTCTTGATTACATGCAGCTTGATGGTGCCAAGACAGATGTTATCTTAGTGCTCCGAGGTTGTGTGAGGGGGTGTGGTTCCTTAGTGCCTGGGGATTGTGCAGAGGTGCTCTGTTCTTTCTAGGAAAGGAAGCATGATCTATAGGTATACAAAGAAAGGTTAGTTAATCAATCATGGGGCTAAGGGTGATAGCTAAAGCTTAAAGACTACTAGTTTGGCTGGAGGGGCTGAGGCGCCTTCATATCTCTCTCTCTCTCTCTCTCCTATTACCTAGCTAGCTAGTGATCGCAAATGGATTGAAATTTAAGGGCTGTCTTCCTCCAAAGTTCATATTGTATTTTTCATTTATACCAAATTGTTGACATTTTTTGAAAAACGAAGGAGCTTGCTTTTTCTTTAAAAGAGCTTGTCAGCTCATAAGCTGATTCCTTATTTACCTGGTAATTAGCTCATTATTATGATAATTAATGTGTAATATGTGCCAGGAAGTGACTTTGTGCTGGAGATTGTGCTTTCAAGAAGATCACATTCTAGGGAAATGTACATATAAGTATTCTAGAAAAGAAGTTACTGTAATCTTGTGTTTTTATTAGAGATCAATTAGAATATATGACCTTTACACTGTTAATGGCTAACTTAATAGGATGATATTGATAATTCAATATAGGTTGAAGATCACGTCCATAATCTCAGTAGATAAATAGCAAAATTGCAATCAAACCTGTCCTTCAGCTCATTTTCCAAGAAGATGAGTTATGGTTCATACTAAAAGGTTAAGAATAAAACTATAGGGTAAATATAAAGCACAAGCCTTCCCATTTATAAGTGCAATATTTTCTATTTTAATCCTAAAATGAGCAAGGTACTAAGGAGGAAACAAGCTCATTAATGTCTTTTTATCTCTCTCTTGAAATTCATTCCAAAAGAAAAGTTCTGAGTAAAATACATAAATGGTAAAACAGGTGTGCTTTAGTAGGCTTTATGCTGGTAAACCAGTAGAACCTCATATTTATCTTGATAATTTGCATGTTAGAAATTCTTTTTATGAAAGGGGTAAATGAACCAGGAATTGGACACCTACATTTTATGGACACTGTTTCTGGAAAGTTGAAACTGGAGGTCCCTGAGATTTTACAGCTGTGATCTTAATCACTGTTCCCATCCCACCTGCCTGAAATTATCAAACACCCCAAAACATTGGTGGAATAGGGTAGGATTTGGGGAATTAGGGAGGAAACTAGCATATACTGAGCAGTTCTGAAATACCAGGCTTAATTGTGGTTTCTTTTATAACCGTGTAAGATAAATGTTTGTACCCATTATATAGATGATGAATCTGAGGTTCCAAGAAGTGATTTGGAAAAGATTATAGAGCTGGTAATTGGCTTTGCTCAGGTCAGACTCACTCCCTGACAGAACTCTGGTTCTTTTCACTGCACAGGTGTCTGGTTGCCTAATGTGTAAGTCTAGGGTAACTAACCATTAACTCTTATGCAACTGTCTTGTGAAGACTCCAGGACCATATGCAGAAAGCAGCCTCTATGCTGATGAAGGTTGTCAAGAGGCATCTGTCCAATCCTGGAGAAAAGCCTATTCCAAGGCTTAAAAATGACAGTGTGCATTGTGCATTATGTTTTTCAAACTGCCTTCACATCCATTATCTAATTTGATCAGCAATGAATTTCATTAAAAGGAAAATATTTTTATTAAATAATTAACTTGATTTGCTTTCATTATACTAATGGGCAGGAGTAGAGCTAAAAGGATAACATCAAACCCCACCAGGCTAAAGCCCTAGCTGGCTAATTTGTTCTGTTGCTTTTGAACTTCTTTTTGAGCTCCTTTGAAAGCAGTCATTTAGTTGTGCTGTGTGTGACGTGTTGAGTCACTCCTCCCCTGTCACCATTTGGGTGCAGCCTGCCACTTGGTAATTGGGCCAGTGTCTGCATATGGGTCTTGACAGATCTATCCTTGTAATACTGTGGCACTTAATCTCAATGAACAAATAGGCTGGCATCCAGTTTAGACATCCAAGGGCTGATCTCTTTTGGAAACAGCCTGCTTGGTAGAATCTGTGAGGAAGTAGATGGCATTGGCATTTGGGAGTTGAGTCACCTTCTGGAAGAGTGCTGTGTTTTCTCCAAGTGTGTCCATAAAATACTGACATACAAGAATGGTTTAAAGAATCTACTTACTTGGGGCACCTGGGTGGCTCAGTCGGTTGGGCGGCTGCCTTTGGCTCGGGTCATGATCCCTTGGTCCTGGGATCGAGCCCCGTGTCCGGCTCCCTGCTCAGTGGAGAGCCTGCTTCTCCCTCTCTCTCTGCCTGCCTCTCTGCCTACTTGTGCTTTCTCTCTGTGTGTCAAATAAATAAATAAAATCTTAAAAAAAAAAGAATCTACTTACTTATTTTTATGCAGATGATATTTGTTATTTGGCAAACATTTCTTTTGCTTTTATTGAAATAGAAGAAAGAAAAAAATAAGGAAATGAAAAGGAAATGTGGATACTTTATGTGGTTAGAGATTTGTTTCAATGCTTTACCCACATACCAAATGTCATGAAATCTGTTTTAAAATGCCCCTTTAAAAGCCATTTGGTTTTAAGTTGCCGTTTCATTAAAAGATGGTAATGCCACAGCAGAAGATTGGCTAACTGTTCTAACATGAACTTAATGATATTGGTGGCTTCAAAATAGTGCAGGCTTGACAGGGGCAATACAACTTAGAGGCTGGATTCAACTTTGTGGATCCAGAAACTTTTTCAGCATATCCAGTGATGATTAAGTTCCTGAACATTTGAGTCACATTAACCATGTTTATTTTTGATAATTTGAAAAATTCAGATTAGCCAGCTATACCTGGATCCACATAGGGCTAGAGTTGCAAAGTGACCAAAATTCTCATGCCAGCTAGTCAGGGCACTGACATCTTCTCTGAATGCTGCTGGACATGTGCTGGCATTTTTTTAATCTTTGATTAATAATTTCTTTTTAGTAGATTCTTAACAGATCCTTTTGTTATACATTTCTTCCAATATAGTAGAATAGTAGTCTATTATGTCTATTGGTTGTGGAATCAGAAAATATCTGAATTCTAGTTCCTCTTCTGCCAGCTAGTTGTTTGACTTTAAGCAAGCCACTTACACCACCTGCACTTCAGTTTCTGTAGAACATGGATAATAATATCATTTCCTTTATAGACATTTTCAAAACTTAGAGATAAAATTTATTGTAGAGAAGGAAACATTTTTACTCTACCCTTCCAGGTTCTTTTGGCTAGTATATTAACTAAAGTGACATGAAGCAGATTAAGAGGAGAAAAATAAATTTAATTTTATATGTATAGGAGCCTCATAAGAACATGAGAGGCTCCAAGACAGGCAATTGAGCCTTATATGCCATCCTGAGCTAAAGAGAAGGGAGTAGGGGTCTGGGGTTTCAAAGTAAAGGAAGATAATTCACAGAAGATAGGAAAAGCAGATGTTTTGTAAACAAAATTTGCCATGCCATGCAGTGACAATGGGACACAGAGAGGAATTTGAACAAACAGACCCTGACAAGCTCTCCCACCTTATGACACCTAATTCATTCTCTTTATAGTTATTTCCCTTGATACTCTATTCCTGGACCAGACACTCTCTCTAAATTCTAAGAGGCAGTTAAGGGGGAGATAAAAAGCTCTTCCTGAGACTTTGGGCCTTAATTGTCTTCAGCTCAAAATAATCCACATGCCATATGACACATTTTGGGAGGTTCATTCTGAACTCCTTCAGTATAAAACATCTGCTACAGAGCTTAACGCATAATAGGTATTCAATAAATGATGGCAATCACCACCACCATCACAACCACCACCATTGTCACCATCATCTTAAAAGGTTTGCTCTAATTTTAAACATATCTTTGTTTACAAGATTTACAAGTTCTACCTTCCCAATTTAATTTGGTGGAATTCTGTCCTTTAAGGCAACTGCTGCTAAAGTATTATAAACCCCTTAGAGGGAAATGTATCACCTAATTATAGAAAAGTGTATATAAATATGTATTATATATATATATATGTATATATATATATATATATATATATACACACAAAGATAAAGAGAAAAAATAGAGCCCCACAATGTGAACTTATACTATTGATATTATTTAAAAGTGTACCTAATATGACCATAATCTAGGCATTCACTTTAGGGAAAAAAAAAAAACAACAGATATGTAGAGAGAGATAGAGAGAGAGAGAGAGAGTAGCTACCATTTACAAACCTCCTGCCTGCTATGCATGCTACATCATTTTAATCTTCACAACAGCCATGAAATTTAGATTGTTATTTCAGTTGTACAGATTAAAAAAAAATAAATTTAGGCAAAGTTAATTAATTTTTTTTAACTTCACACAATTAAAGAGTATTTGATGTGGAATTCAAACCCTAGGATAATTAAACTGCAATGCCTGTGAATATTTGTGATACTCTACCTTTCGGAAGACACAAACCACTAAACATTGAGATATATAGTTAATAAAAGGCCCTCACTTTGAACTCAGTAGTCCAAAGAGGCTTCATTTCTGTTTGCTTTCAAGCTGTGTTGAACCCACACGTTTTGCATATGAACTCTGTGTGAAATAGAAACTCTGGGTTAAAGCATGGACTCAGGGCAGAGGTCTAGTTCTATAATGTTTATAACTTTAGTTCTACTCAGAGACTGGCCAAACTTAATACTTCTGACATTTCTCATTATATCATTACCCAACCAATGCCAACGGAAGATTATAATTCTTGTCAAATAATCATTGATATGACTTCGTTGTAAAGAAGTTGATATTTCAATTAACATAACAGCAGCTCCTCTTATACCTTTATATTAACTCTTCTTCATACCAAAGAACCAGAAGTTACAGTGGGGTCTTTTTATTTATCTGTGGCCTGGCAAACTAGTGGTATTTCACACGTGGGAATTTTATTTCCAGATTTTAAAATAACATTTTGTGAATATAGCATCATTTTAATAATAAATCCAGACCCTAGGGTGAATAGTCTACTTTCTGAAACAGAATGGTTTGTAAAGTTACTGAAATAAAAATCTGTAGTAAACATGGCATTTCCCTCTGGGACAACTAAAATTGATGTTTCTCTGATCTAACTAAGGTTTGAGCAGAGTACAAAGCATGTTTAGACAAATATAAAGAATCATGTAATATTTTCAGTGAGCTCAGGACTGGGGATTTAAGAGATGAATGATATGCAGCCCTTGGTATCAAATAAGTCATAGTCTAGAGAGAGTAAAAATTAATTACATTACAGTATGATAATTGATATGACAAAGACAGTTCAAGCTGCCGTGGAAGAGGTCAGAGAAAGATCATAAGTTTGGAATTAGATATATTTGGTTTGAGGCCCTTTTGAAATATCCAAATACAGTAAACAAGTGATGGTTGACTATAAGAACATAGGAATAACCAATACTTTAAGAATTTTGGGGGGTGTTGTTATTTATATTAAATTTTGTGTTGAGAAATAAACAATTTAATTGGAATAGTACCTAGCATTTGTTTAGCAATTAATATATATCAGGGACTGTGACAGGGCTTTATGCACATGATATTAAGTCTTGGCAGCAGACCTTAAGATATAGGTGTTATTCCTGTTCAGCTCAGTGTTGCATGGCGATTAAGAAGAGAAGCTAGAATTTGAACGCATATCTGCCTGAGTTCAGCCTGGACTTGAAACAAGTGGTGTTCCACTGCATGACTTCAGATAGTCAGAGGTCAAGTTGTCTCTCTCTAATGATGCTGGAAGGGAGTTGTGACTTGAGAGCAAGGTTACTAAATTAGGGCTTGATAAGACTTGCTATGAAAACTGGTTTTGAAGTAGAATCATCAGGTCAAATTCAAACTTTGCCACTTGCTCACTGTGTATCACTATGGTATTCATGATTCATCACCCTCGGAGCACCTATAAAAGGAATGATAGCAACGCACACTTTACAAAAACACTGGTAGGATTAAAATAAAATACATAGCAAAACACCTATTCTGAGTTTGGTACATCGCAGGTGACCTGTAGACATTTTTTTGTTTCCTTTTTTACCACGCGCCTTTTCCTAAAGAGAGTCCAGGAAAATAGAACTCACTGCCTGCTTCACTGAGTGTGCTCAGGATTTTAGAGCAGAACTTCTCAAATTCAGTATGAGCAGGAATCACTTGAGGATTTTGTTAAAATGCAGATTCTGATTCAGTAGTTTCTAATAAGGGTAGTTTCTAATAAGATTCTAGGAGATGCTAATGCTGCTCTTCTTTGATTGCACTTTCATCAGCAAAATTTGTATTCTTGGAATTTTTTTTTCTTTTGTGTTGCATTAAGTTCTTCCAGCTCCAAGTCAATTTCTTCCTGCTTTGCTTTTATACCAAACAAAGAACAGCTGTTTTCACAGTCAAAAGTAGTGGAGATATTGGATACCTCCAACACACAGAGTGTTATTATTTGGGAGAATAATTGAATGGGATCAAAAACCTATCTAAACAACTACACCAATACTACTGAGAATTTCTACCCTGCTTAGGGTTTATAGTGAGCTATCTAAAATATTATCTCAATTGATTCAGCTGTTCAACAGATATTCTTTGAGAGTCTATGTCCAGAGCAATGAAGGAATAGAAAAGACAAAGATAGAACTTAATGATGCTCATAGATTAGCAGGAAAGAAAAAAGGATATTCAGTGACAACAGGATCATGTAATAACATCTAAGTGGAAGTATATTCAAAATTGTACAGTGATAGAGAGGAGGGTCTACCTATCTCCAGGGATGAGGAAGGGGTCAGGGAAGGCTTCCCAGAGGTTATTACAGCTTCACCACCGCAGGCATCCTCATTTTTTTAAAATATTTTATTTATTTATTTGACACAGAGAGAGAGATAGAGAGAGCACAAGCAGGGGGAGCGGCAGGCAGGCAGGCAGAAGGAGAGGGAGAAGCAGGCTCTCTGCTGAGCAAGGAGCCAGATGCAGGTCTCTATCCCAGGACCCTGGGATCATGACCTGAGCTGAAGGCAGATGCTTAACAACTGAGCCCCCCAGGCGCCCCCCAGCATCCTCCTTATCAATTCCATTGTCTCTAATAGTAATTGCCATCATCTTTACAACCATCAAGTAGCATTTGTTAAGAACTTGCTGCTTACCAGGGTACTATGCAAGGCATATTATATGCATTATCTCAAACAATCCTCATAATCTTCTCATGAGTTCCTACTGTTATCATTCCCATTTTACAGATGAGGGAATTAAGCTTAGAGAAGTGAAATAGCTTGCTTAGCATTAAAAGCAGGGCCTGAATTCAAACCTGAACATTTACCCCGAAGCCCGTGTCCTTAAATATCATGCTGCAACTACCTCAATTCACTTTATTTAAGATAGATGGACACACAATCTTTATGTACATGGCACATAAGTTAATGGTTTCAGTTTTAAGATTGAGAACTCTGATGTCCATAACAAATTATTTTTCCAAATAATTGGGTAAAGGGTGAGGGCCAGGCTGAAGTGTGGGTTTCTACTGTGAGTCCCACATTTTTCTATTACATTTCACAGATCCTGAGATAGGAGTAGGGGTAGGCAAATTATTATGTCCATATACACCTACATTCATATCATATATCTGCATGCCATAGAAACAATTCCCCATTTCATAACCTACAAGTCTATAAATATTCCACTTTTATTTCAAAGCCCTGGTGTTAATAATAACACAATCTGATTTTTATCTTTGGTTCTATTTCCCATTTGAGTTTTATTTCATTTCTTTTGCTTTTCTTGATTCCTGGGAATGATTTTTACATTATTAACTATACAGCTTTTAGTCATCCTCTGAAAAAGTCCTACTGAGTAATAATCTTCTTTCACCTTCTAGAGGCTAGGGAAGAAACTAAAATAATTATTGACTCAGGAGAGATGTTTGTCTTTAGCTCAGAAAGGCATTACTGTCTCTATCACTTAGTTCCTTTTTCTTCCTTCTCTTAGTTCTGCATATTCTCACTTTCTGTCCTCTAACCTTTTGCTCTCACTCTGTGTTTTATCCTTCCCTCCTTGCCTTCATCCCTTCTGTCTCCCCACCCTTTCTCTGTCTCTTCTGAATTTAAGAGGTGAACACTGTATTGCCATTTAAAATTTTGTGATGGATTTTTTGCATTTATAATTGCAGTGTGACCATAAGGTATCATGAGAAACTGGGGTTGCAGTTGAATAGAACCAGGTAATATTTTACCTTCACCCATTGTTGACTTTGTGATGTCAGGAAATTCAAGTCTCTGCTTTAATTTACTCATCTGTAAAATGGAGAGAATACATTTCTCACAGTATAGATGAAAACAAAATATTACCTGAAATAGAAAGAAAGTGGAGAATGAAAGTTCCCCTTCAGTTCAAGAAGTTTTGGTTTAGGCATGCTGTTGGGCATTCTTTTTGTTTGTCTTTGTGAGTTGTCATGACTCTATCTTGCACCAGATTGTAGAATTTCCATTGGCAAAGATTGCTTCTCACTTATATTTTTGTCCTAATAGTCCAGCTCACTTGTAAGATAGGTGCTCAATGAGTAGGATATTTATTGAATGGATTTAGGAGATAAGCTGGATCAAGTCAAGCATGCAAACTTGATTGTCAGACCAGCTTGGTACTCCCTTTTTCACTTTGCCCCCCCGAACAGCCTAGCCTATAAAGAAGCATTCAGGTTGGTCTCTCTGCCAATGAGAGGTTTTTTGGCAGCATTTCCCTCTAAATTGGAGAGTAGAAGAAAAGACTGCTTGACCAGCTGCCACCAACTTCTTAGAAAACTTGGATATTTAGGCAATTATAGTTTCCCATGGTGTTCCCCAATGCTCTTTTCAAGGATTTTTTTTTTTTAATCAACTGAACAAAAGTCTTATAAAAATAGCACAGCACAGCAACTCCTACTCACAAATATGCAGGAGACCTTGGTAATGCATTTCTTCTCTGGAAGTTCTTTTACATTGCCTTTGAGACACTGCTGCCCACTCCTGACTGTACTATTGTTCCCAAGGTCCCCACCGCATTTCTCCAGAGTCCTATGACTCTACGTCCCCTTCTTGGACAAGCCTATCCCTCCTCTATGCCTCACTAGTCACACAGTCATCCACACCTGATGGTTCTCAAATATCTCTTCCTCTGATCTGGCCATTCAGCTCTGTTGCACAAATCCACCATTTTAAAATATTTTATGACTGTCCCACAGGCACCTGAGCTCACCACACGAATGAATTTATAATCCCCACATAAACTTGCTCTTTTGCATTTGCTACCCTGATGAATGGAATGAATAGCCATTTAATCCTCATGGCTGCCTTGTAAATAAATATTATCACTGTCATTTGGCTGGTGAGGAAACTAAAACTTGAAGAAATCATGTAGCTGGAAAATGAAAGAGCTGGCCTGCAATCCAAGATCATTCTCCTCCAAAGACTATGTCTCTTCTGATAAGCTTTGCCACAAAGGAAAGAACAGGGAGGAAGAGGAAAAAATGTTGGTTCATTACATACTGAGGTGATTGTAAAACTAGTGTCTCAAGAAGCACTCAAATGACTCTACTCTTGCTTCCTTAGATTACATACCCTGCTCAGAATAAATTATAAATTGAGTAACTTAATGGAATTTTTTTAATAGTTGAATTTATTTTATTTTATTAAATTACATGATGATACTTTTGGAGATTATATCTATGAGTAATCTCTCCCTCAGCCATTACTGAAACAAAGTCCTAATAGAAAATAATTGCATAATTCTGGGATGGTGACATCTGTACTAAGGGGAGAGGAAATGACAAGTTGACCTTGTGCTCTAGAATAAGTACTTATTTGAGAAATTTTCATGAGCAAAACAATTTTTCGCTTATATGCAAGGTACAGATAAAGTACCCAAAAGGTTCCAATGCTTTTGTAAAGATAAGGCAGTTTATTTTTTTTTAAAGATTTTATTTATCTGAGAGAGAGAGAGAGTGTGTGTGAGCACAAGTGGGGGGGAGGGACAGAGGGAGAAGAATAAGCAGACTCCCTGCTGAGCAGGGAGCCTGATGTGGGTTTCGACCTAGGGCTGCATCCAAGGACCCTGAGATCATGACCTGAGCAGAAGGCAGACACTTAACCGACTGAGCCACTCAGGTGCCCCAGGATAAGGCAGTTTAAAAAATACACAGTACTCCTAGTATCTCTTTTTGTCATTGCCCAGATCCTGAATGCTGTTGAGGCTATACCTCCTAGAGTCACCCTGACATGGTACACTTACAGGGAAGGGAACCAATGCTAGGATTATTTTTAGGGCTTGGTTTTTATTGTTAAGAGTTTGTCCTATTATAAGAGATTCTCTTACCCGTTGAGTCGGTGATTTATTTTTAGGAAACTTTTCTCTTGTCTAGGACTACTACACAATATTTATTTAAAATACCAAGTATACCTGTTTTTAAATTTTTTATTGAGAAAGAGTCTTATAGAAATAACTCTCAAAGTCCAAATGAATTTTATGTAATACAGAAAGTAATTCTGGCCAATACTTGCTCTGCATGATCTGTCATAGATAGAAGGATGCCTGTTAAGAAGAGAGGAACCACCAGATACCCAGATGGTTCTTCTCACAGACAGAGCCACAATGGATCTCCATTGCTAGAAAATTTTCCTTAACTTTGCAGACTCAAAAACATAGATCAGTGGTGCTATAGACTGAATGTGTCTCCCTCAAATTCCTATGTTAAAACTAATCTCCAGTGTCAGAGTATTAGCAGGTGGGGCCTTTTGGAACTCTGCCCTCCTGAATAGGATTACTGCCCTGGTAAAAGAGGCTCCAGATATATCCCTTGCCCCTTTCTCCACGTGAGCACATAGTGAAAAGAAAGCAATGAACCAGAAAATGGGCCCTCACCATATGAATCTGTGGATGCCTTGATCTTGAACTTCCCAGCCTCTAGAACTGTAAGAAATACATCTCTGTTGTTGATATGCTACCCAGTCCATGGTATTCTTTTATAGCTGTCTAAAAGTACGAAGACAAATGGGAAGTATATGGGAACTCAGGTAGATTTGGATTTGAATTCCATTCTATACCTCTTCCTTACTGATAACCTTAGGCAAATCCAATCATCTCTACATCTTAGTTTCAACATTAAAACACACACACACAAACACACACAAAAACATAAATATATCTCGGTGACAGAGTAGGTGAATCTTAATACTTGTTGTTGCTATTGTTATGACCTCAGCTCATGGAGGAAACATGGAAGAAACGTAGAAGAGCATAGCTATTATATTGCTATTTCTCTGTCACGTTCACAGTGAGCAAGATTGAGAGATTACTATATAAAGCAACCAAAATATTAAGTGGACATTTATCTCATTTCAGTGACCGAAATTCATTTCCTTTTATGCAAAGCATGTTCTTTCCCAGTATGAAATTATAATAGAAGGCAAATTAGCAAATACACATAAATTAGTGAGCATCCTAACAAAGCAAGGCTACCACTGCAGTCCTAATCCTAGAGAAATGAAAACATATGTCCAAAGATTTACACTTAAATGTTCATGGCAGATGCGTTCATATTAGCCAAAAACAAAAACAGTACAAATAAATGTTCATCAACTTATGAGTAGTATTTATAAATAAAATTGGCATATCTATACAATATAATAATATTCACCAATGAAAATGAATTAACTGTTAATATACATCATGCTAAATTAGAGTCCAGACATCAAAATAAACTTTATTGATTCCATTAATATGAAATCCTAGAAAGGGGAAAGCCATGGTGTTAGAAATCAGATCAATAGTTGTCAAAGTCTTCTAGCTGGGAAGTAAAGGAGCTGGCCTTCAATCCCAGATCATCCCACTCCAAAACCTAGGTCTCTTCCAATCAGTTTTATCAGAGAAGAAAAAACAGAAAAAAAGGAAATTTGCTGGAATAACAGCAACAACAACAATAACACACACAAACACACAAATACACACACAAGTAATCCTTTAGGGATAACAGAAAATGGTGTACTGAACGACTGTATAGTCCTTCTGTGATCTTAGCTGCTCCACAAGTAGAAATCCTTTTGCTTAGCTTTCAGTGAATGGTGTTGGCAAAAACTTTTCTCCTCTTCTTCCTGAGAACACAGCCAGACTACATTTCCCAAGGTCCTTTGCAGTTAGAGTGGACGTGTGACTAGTTGTACCTAATAGAATATGAGTGGTAGTGATATGTACCACCTACAGGTATAATCGTAAAAATCTTTCCACCTGGTCCTCTATGATTTTTGCTGCTTTCAGCTTGGGGAAGGAGATGATCCCAAGGGGAACCTTGGGAGTTATGAATTGAAGATGTTAGAACTACCATAATCTTGGTTTATGAATGACTGTGTAGAGAAAATCCTTCTCTTCAACACACTTCTACACACACTGCCACTACCTATTCCTACCAAACCGGAACCAGTCTTTAATAAGAGCAACGAACAAACTCTATTATGTTGAGCTAACAATACTTATAGGCCTATTTGTGACAATAATCTACTCTATTAACAAGAGTAGACTAGAGGCAATCTATAGCCTAGCATCATAGCAGGCTGAGTAGTCTGCTCTGTTATTTTCTTTTTTCTTTTTTTTAAAGATTTTATTTATTTATTTGACAGAGACAGAGATAGCGAGAGCAGGAACACAAGCAGGGGGAGTAGGAGAGGGAGAAGCAGGCTTCCCCTCGAGGAGGGAGCCTGATGTGGGACTCGATCCCAGGACCCTGGGATCATGACCTGAGCTGAAGGCAGATGCTTAACAACTGAGCCACCCAGGTGCCCCTGCTCTGTTGTTTTCATTAAGCCCATGCCAAAACTCAGATCTTATTACTTCAATTTCAAATTACAGTCAATTTTGGATATTCTATCCATAGGGAAGGGGACAGTTTGTCTTAGAACCCAGGAATAGCTGGTCTTTGGTGCCCATCCAAGTAGAATCAGTAACCCTGGACCCAGGATTATCTTGCTAGCTTTGTGCAAAAGTGTAGAAGAAGCATTTACCCTGATAAAGACTTATTCTTAAACTAAAGCTCTATCTCCTAGAAAATCGGATCAAATCAATGTCCTCAAACTTGGCCACTCCTATTAGTAATTTTCTTCCTAGAAAAGGGCATATATAACATGAGGGGTTTGGACTCAGAGGAGCACTGCATTTCCCTGAGACAATACTCACATCATCCAGATTCAATTTTTCTTTCCTTGGACACTGTCCAGATATGCACTGCTAACATTGGTTTTCCTCTCTCTGCATTTTTCTGAGCTGCCATTGCTAACAACCTATTTTCTCTTGACATATATTTTTTATTCTTTAGCTTAGCTAATACCAATGAGTCAAGTCTTGTTCTGGCTTGGGAACTATTCATTCGGCTTAGGAAGACTATTCATATTTCTAAACCCATCCATTATGTGTTGATTTTATCAGTCATACACAGTGAGTTCTCTGGAAATGCTCAGGCATTATTCAACCAGTGATTCATTCCAACTCACCAATATATAGATAAAAAACAAAAACAAGTTAAAAAACAAAAGCCTTTCCTCATTCAGAGTCTGTGTTACAGAAGTAATCAGCTAAATGATTTGCTTATGTTTTGTTTTGTTAGATAATTTGGTGTATATAAATGAGCCAGTTAGATCTAGGTTTAAATACTTGCACAAAACCTACTGGGGATATGCAACTTACATCAATTTGTTTCAACTATCTCACCTATAAAATAAGAAAATAAATGCTATATGGTTTGGTGTATGTATTAAGCATGCTAATTCCCTCTCTTCTCAGTCCAACAGAGGACAGGTAGTTTTGTATTTCCCAATTTTGTGGATATATCACATTCTACAGTGTAAAAACTTACATTCACTTTTAAGGCATTTCTAGAGAGTTCTCAAATATCAGGTGGGATGTCTGATGAAATGACCTATTGAAGAAATCACTTGCAAACTTGAGGGCCTGGTTGGCTTTTGATAAATCATATACAAAAATACAAAGTATGCGAGCAATTTACAGTGTTAAACTTGCCAGAGATTTCAGATTGTGAATGACATTGCTCACTTACCTGTGACTGAAAAAACAATGGGTGAGGGCCCAGATGCATTAGGGCCTGGTTCAAGTCTACAATGCAGACAAAAACAATAACTTTCCTATTTACTATATTTAATATTGTAATGCTTTAATTATCCTTACAGAATAAAGACTGTTTATAAAAAGAGAAAATCTTTGGAAATTATCACTGAATCTAACAAAGAGCTGAAATTTTAATTAGCAATAAAGGAACTGTTGATCAGAATATCTGATAATAAATCAGACTAAATACACAGAAAGCTTCCTAACCTTGGAAGTATATAAGTAGAGGCTGGTTGACAATCTCTCAGTAGAAAAATGTATCTTGGTTAGAAAGTAGAACATCAGTTTTTAGCAAGACTGGAATGTACTAATTATGTGACCTTGTGAAAGTTACTTAGTCACTTGGAATTTGGGGTTTGTTATAAATGAGGCAGACTCACAATACCTACCTTAGAGGATTGTTATAAGAAATAGAAATATCTATGAGGTACTTAGACAAGATGTGATACAGAATGGGAAGTAAAATGTGGTGGCAGTAGTTATTATTTAAAAAAGAAATCCCTACACTAAGTTGGTCCATTCAGGAAATCACTACCTTTAAGATTCTCTTGTCTGAAATGGTCACCTGTTCTGTGGTGTTTTGGTGTGCATCAAGGAGATAATACCAATGGAATTGTTTTGTAAACTGTAAATATTCTGCGAACATAAATAATTCGTGCAATGTAAATATCACTTTCATTATTATTATTTCAAGTCTAAATTTGTAACTCTGCATACAAGGTAAACAGAAGAATCATTGACTCATGAGTGAAATGATTCATTATTTTTACCTCCAAGATTAATCTTGTTTTGTAAGAATTTGTTCTGCCAAATATTAAATTATTTAAAAAGAAAGAAAAGAAAAACTTAACTGCCTTCTCTCACTCCGCTGTCCCTCCATTTCTCAAGGACTCTATAATCATGATGAGCATTTAGGTCACTGTTGATCATCTACTATAAAAGTCTCCATTTAATAATTGTATCACAGTTCTCTTTATTTTTCAGTGAATGCATCTGGCCTGCTCCTGTGCCATATACCACACTCCCCCCTTTTTCTGTCACCACAATAAATTGCAGTCAATAATTGCAGTCAGATGCATGGACAAAGCAGCATTCCAAACCTCCAATATCCTTTTGTGGTAGTGGAATTAGTTTCATTTCTCTTCTGGTTTTGCCACCACCTAGCTTCATGAGCTCAGTAAGGTTACCTCATTTTTCTAAATCTCACCCCCTTATCTGTAAAATCAAGGATTGAACTAAGTCTTCTTCTAGCTTTATACTATATAATTTTAATTTATCATATTTTCGTTCTGTTTTTCTTTGTATAAATATTCCAGAAAGTTGATTTAGAAAAGAATCTGATTTTAAAAAAAGAACACATTTAATATTAAGAAGAGAAAGTTCCCAATTCCTAATGTTTTTTAGTCAGAACACAGAGCTCTCCCCTACCTGAAACTATGGATTACATATTTTTTTCATAGTAGTTATACTTTTTTTTTTAAGAGAGGGAGATGGGAGGTAGGGGCAGAGGGAGAGGGAGAGAGAGAATCTTAAGCAGGCCTGAGGGGGGTTCTATCTCACGACCCTGAGATCATGACCCTGAGATCATGACCTGAGCCGAAATCAAGAGCCAGACGCTTAACCAACTGAGCCACCCAGGTGCCCCAATAATACTCTTAATCTAATGTGGTAGTGATTCAGAATATCCATCCTATTTTAATTTTCTCTTAAAGTCCAATTAGCTTATTTCTGATTATTATAATTGTTGAAAGGTGTCCTTCCAAAGCCAGAGTATAAAGATCTTTATTATGAAGTCCCTGCCTATGTTTTTTCCACTTTTGTCCTTAATCATAATTCTAGTTAAATTAAAACAAACTGACTTACTTATTGTCTGATTCTAATTCTTAGTGTCTAATTCCTTATTCTTTTTTTTTGTGTGTGTGATTTGGTATAGTATATTTAAAATATGTTACTGCAAATATATGACAATGAATGGTCTCAAGATCATTTAGCATACCTATTAGTAAAATAAAAACAAATATGTTTTCTCAGCCTACTACAGCCTTAAAATTCCTTATTCTTAAAATTTCTTGGTTTATCTTTTGATACCATCAGGAATCATACTATGGCATTAGAGAGTACTGTAGATCCCCTCCAAGGGTTTCTTTTCTTCTTTTCTGTCCTCTATTGCCTGCATGCTTATTATTTATCGCAGAATGGAAGGCTAACAGTGAAATTCTTGATTGTACTGTATCACTATATAAGGGCAGTTGAAGATCTGAATGTTCTTAAAATCCTTTGGAATTAATGTCTGTCACATCAAAGGACAATTACTTGAGAACACTTGATAGGAGCTATAAATAAGCACCAACATTGAATCCCCTTCCAAAGATTTTCCTTCAGATTTTCCAAGCAGAAAATCGGAGAGCCACATGTAGAAGAATTAAACTGGACCATTTTCTTATATCATACACAAAGATAAACTCAAAATGAATGAAAGACCTAAATGTAAGGCAGGAATCCATCAAAATCCTAGAGGAGAACACAGGCAACAACCTCTTCGACCTCAGCCACAACAACTTCTTCCTAGAAACGTCGCCAAAGGCAGGGGAAACAAAAGCAAAAATGAACTATTGGAACTTCATAAAGATAAAAAGTTTCTGCACAGCAAAGGAAACAGTCAAAAAAACTAAAAGGCAACTGAAAGAATGGGAGAAGATATTTGCAAATGACATATCAGATAAAGGGCTGGTATTCAAGATCTATAAAAAACTTACCAAACTCAACACCCAAAAACAAATAATCTGGTCAAGAAATGGGCAGAAGATATGAACAGACATTTCTCCACAGAAGACATCCAAATGGCCAACAGACACATGAAAAAATGCTCAACATCGCTCGGCATCAGGGAAATACAAATCAAAACTACAATGAGATACCACCTCACACTAGTCAGAATGGCTAAAATTAACAAGACAGGAAACAACAAATGTTGGCGAGGATGTGGAGAAAGGGAACCCTCTTACACTGTTGGTGGGAATGCAAGCTGGTGCAGCCACTCTGGAAAACAGTATGGAGGTTCCTCAAGAGGTTAAAAATAGAGCTACTCTATGACCCAGCAACTGCACTACTAGGTATTTACCCCAAAGATACAAGTGTAGTGATCCAAAGGGGCACCTGAACCCCAATGTTTATAGCAGCAGTGTCCACAATAGCCAAACTGTGCAAAGGGCCGAGAAGTCCCTGACAGATGATTGGCTAAAGAAGATGTGGTATACACACACATGCACACGTGCACACACACACACACAATGGAATATTACTCAGCCATCAGAAAGGATGAATACTTGCCATTTACATCTACATGGATGGAACTGGAGGGTATTATGCTGACCAAAATAAACCAATCAGGGAAAGACAATTATCATAGGGTTTCACTCATATGTGGAATATAAGAAACAGCACAGATGATCATAGGGGAAGGGAGGGAAAATGGAATGGGAAGTCACCAGAGAGGGAGAAAAGCCAAGAGAGACTCTTTTTTCTCTATTTTTTTTTATGTCACAAGAGACTTTTACCTATAGGAAACAAAGTGAGTGTTGCTGGAGGGGAGGTGGGTTGGGGGGGGATGGGGTTATTGGGTGATGGGCATTAAGGAGGGCCCGTGATGTGATGAGCACTGGGTGTTATATGCAACTGATGGATAGTTGAACACTACATCTGAAACTAACTAATATCTTGGCTAATTGAATTTAAATAAAGTTTTTTTTCCAAGCAAAATTTGTTCTGCTTTTAATACCAGAAAATAATTACTGAGTCAGGCTACTGTAGGAAGAAACTCAGTGAGGGGTGGGAGTAGAGGAAGAGGGAAGAGAATATAACTTATAAATTCTGATTGGCATTATAACTAGCAAAACAGGTAAAAATTGGAGAGCAATGGCAGTGGATGTTGAGAGAAATGACCATTCTCTTTCCCAAGAACCCTGGCCAACTGGGTAATAAATGAATCATAGCTGGTGGCTAGAAGGGATGTTCTCATATATATTTTACTGAGAGAGTTCTGTCTATCTGAGAGAGCATATATAATAGAAAATATTATTTTTATAGAATCTGCAGCCCCTACATATGTACATCAAAGCTAAGTAGGGGGAAAAAAAAGGAGTCAATCTTAATTCTGGGGAAAGACAGGCAAAATAAAAAACAAAATTAAGTTGGAAAAATAATAACTGTCTCTCAGATCACAGCACTTTTTTCTTTTTCACACACAGCTTTTCCTTGGGTTTAATGGAATTTATTCATGCTCTCTGGTCTGAAAATACTTCTTCTACACAAGCCGAATTTCTCAGTGGTGCTGAACTGCATCAAATATTTAGTCTAAATTCATTCACTACTTAAGTGTCCTCTAGCAACAGTTTTTCTGGACATAATGGATGTTGTATTCCCAGCAGAGATTTTGTAAGAAATTCTTATTCTGAATTTTTGTTCTATTTTGGTACCTAATCCTCTGTGATTATTTATTTGCTCTTGGTTGTGAGTTTTTTGAGGAAATGGTCCTTTTCTGAGCTGTTTTTGTGTCTCCAAGATTAACCACAGTGCCTGGCATCTAGGAGGGACTCAGTCTGTGCCAGGGCTATGCATGCCATGTAAGAATACTTATACAACATCTAGACTTCTATCTCTTCTTGTCATACGTAGAAGAAATTTATTTCCTTGGGGTTGGTGACAAAAATCTATAAACTCTGTTGATTATCCCAAGAAAGAAAACAAAAACCAAAACAAAACAAAACATATCAGGCACCTACTATCTATTAGATTGTGCCAGGGGATAGCACATAAATTATTTAAATCCTCACTGGAACCTCGGCAGAGAGGTATTATCGCCCCACTTTACAAATGAGAAAACGCTGTGGCTCAAAAATATGGGTTAATTTGCCCTTGGTCTTTAAATTTGTGAGTGGCTGAATCAACATGTGAATCACATGTGCTTTTTAGACCATGCTGAAACATAGCTCTAGAAGCAGTATGGGGTGTGTGTGTTCGTATGTTTAGAGAGAGACAGAGACAGAGGCATACAGCTACATTTGATGAAGTTCCTTTGAGTGATTTTTTTTTTTTTTTTTGCAGGGGGGGCCAGTCACCTAGTGTATCCTATTACTAATACTGATCCACTATGCTCAAAATAAATGAGGCCATTGTAATGTATTTCCAAGTAGTCTTTGAAGTCATCTCCCTCTGCTCAACTTCTGTAACACCAGGGATGAAATGTTGAGATGCTACCGACTAGTATAGACATTGCTATAAATAAATGTCTTATCTCCCGATTAGAGTGTTAAGTTTCTCGGGACCATGGCTGACCTTTCTGAGTGAAATGGTCTCATATCTCCTTTTTCCTCTCCATTCTTATAGCTTCAAAGCCCTTGGTATTGTTTCCTCCAGCATCTTCCTAACTGCCCCCCTGACCTCCCTCCCGACCCATTCACCCTAATACAGATCTGATCATGGCACTATTTTGCTTACCACCCTTGCAAATCCCCCAAAGCTTCCAGACAAAATCTAGCCCCCCTCACTTAGCATTTAGGGTGTGTTCAATGTTGCCGTGCCTTCCTCTGCTATCACACATATGCTGCCTCCAATTCACGTGCTCTAAGTACCAATCATAGATGGTTCCTTATTCAGAACAGCCAGTCCACTCGTTGAAGTTCCTTCATTTGTGAGGCACACTCACCCTAGAATGTGTCCTATTTCTTGGAAATATGCCTACTTATCCCTCAAACTCCATCTTAAATATAACCTTCCCATGTTACCCTCTCCAACATTCTAATAATTGTTGTTTCCTCAACACTGTGCCCATCTTTATTGATCAATGATTAAATTTACTGACAATGTCCCCTTGTTTGTTCCTCTTACTACATGATGTTGTGTTTTGATGTTCGACAGTTTATCTGCTTAGCAATGTTTTTGAAAGAAGGAAAGAACTAGCTAGGGCCTGGGCCTGTTGAGGAATGGTCAGATGTCAGCATTTCATTACTTTTTTCCTCAGGTGGGATTAGTCCTTATGTAAGTGCTGTTTGTGGTTCTTAAAGAAAAACAGGTAAATAAGTATGGGAAATTATAATTCCATTCTTAAAGCTAGACAAAGAAGTTAAGATTTTGATACTCATTTCTTATTCCATGTCTGGAAGAAGGAAGGAGCTGAGTTCAAGAGGGAAATGTTAATATTAAGAAAAGTACAAGAAAGAGAGATGAAAATGGAATTGAGCTCCACTACCGACCTCATCATTTAATGCTTTTGAACCTTTATCGAATCATGTGTCATGCATAAAAAAAGGAAAATACAATAATAGAGGTACAAAATAAGATATATCTCACCAGAATGATTAACATTTGCATAAGCTATCATCTTCAAAAGGGGTTAGTAGAGAACTGGCCTCAAAATTTGGGCCAAATGAATGTTTATCTTTCCTTTTGCCTTTCCTTTGATTCACCTCTTCATTCTTTGTCTCTGTTTCCTTGTGATTCAGTTCCTTTGTCCTTTAAGACACAGCTCAGGATCACTCCCTTCAAAAAGCCTTTTTTATCTGGATAAATAAGGATGATATGTTTCTTGGGGGGATGTGGGGGGAAATATATGCTGTCAGATGCTATCATAGAAGGAATCACAGGGTCTATGAAAATACAGAGAACTTTCCCCCCACATCTGTGTTTCTTCCTTATTGGGGAAGGTAGGTATGCTAAATGTCTAGCACAGTTCTTAGTGAAAGGTAACTTCTTAACACATAGTCATATGTTAGACATTACTAAAATCTGAGCCACTAGAATGTATTTTATCTTTATGGAGACATTTACAGACTATCTCAAATTCAACCTCTTTTGGGTATTTTTGTCCCTCCAACAGTGTTCCCTGCAGTACTTAGCATAATGTTGGATACAGTGGCTGAGAAGACAATGCTTACTGGGGGGAAGGAATCTATGGAGCTATAATGAAATTAGTCAATTTTTTAAAACTACCTAAGTAGATTGCATTACTAATCACTCTATGTCATGCCTTTTATTATTTTTCCACTTTACAAATAGTAATAGAACGCTCCAAAATGTTGAATTTTTCCTTAAAAAGACTGTGAAAAAACAAGGATTTAAACATCTCTAGTCTTCCCCCACAACACATAATTTGACCCAACAAGCATTCATTGCAGTTATCAGAGGCAATTGCTATCATCCATAATCAAGTATTATTTTAAAGAATTAAAGGATGCTTAAACTGAAATAACAAAAGTAAATAATTCATCAATACAGAAACTTTTTCCTCGGAAAAGCACCTACTGCTTTACTAAGTTTTATTCTAAACTAGCGTGTCATTTTTCTCACATGAATAATAGGCTGTAATACCCTCTAATGTCACAATTATTCACATTTGTATCCTGCTTAGTTTTTAGCAGAGTGCTTTTATGTGTATCCAGTCTTCAGAGTGAGATGAGGGATTGCTCTAGTTCCATTTCACAGATGAGGAATATGAGTCTGATGTAAAGTTATTTCCAGAAAATCACCATGAATTTAAAGGGCAAAGCCAGGCTGGAAATCTGTCTTCAAATTATCTTGCTGAGGCCATAATACAGTTTGCCAGTAAGTAAATGTCCTATTGTTTCTTCCCTAGTAATAGGAGCATGGCTACACAATTTTGAGATATGTGTTCAATCTTTCTCTCTACTTCAGAAGCCTAACATATCCTTTTATTGTCCTTGACCATTTTCCCTGATAGAATATTTGGCATATATGAACATTATTTTTTCTTTTTGCTAATCATTCCCTAATTACCTCTATTTTGTAATCTTATGAAAAAAAAGTTCAAATTGTAATTATTATCTTTAGATAATATTCATTATTTTGTAAACATTTGGCTAAAATATTCCTGTTACATATGCAGGGATGAAAATCCAGGGCTAACCTTCAAAGAAGTTAATTGATGCCTTGAAGGCAAGATAATTTTTCTCTAGTGTGATCATCTCTCTCATTTAGTAATAGCTCCTATTGCATTGTGTGAAGAATGATGAGGCTATGTCTAGCCTTGATAAAAAGGATACCATGATCAACTAGTAATGTCTGCAATGGGCAAAGGAGGGGAAATTGGTGCGCATAGATTAAAAATGCCCAGTGTAATGTATAGTATTTCTTTGGATTAGATTAGTGATTGTATTTTATTTTTTGAGATGAAAATATTTGTGTATTTTAGATTTCATAAATAATAAGTTCTCATTGAATAAAAATAAAACAATATAAGCCGTGTTTAGGAATAATGTAGAAACATCTTTCTCCACTATGCTTTACTCTGACATGCTTACCATTAATATTTTGGTGATTGTCCATATATAGTTCAGTCTATGTCTATACCATGCACACAAATATTTAGACACTGTAAATTTACATAAATTATATCACATACATATATTTATCTTGGATATAGGTATCTTTATTTTTTCTTTGTTTTCTTAAAATATTTTTTAAGTTTATTGATTTGCTGATCCACTACCAACCTTTCTTCTTCCTCTACTACCCTAATACTGTCTCATGTAAGTGATGTTGATATTTATCCATGCTGATGTAATCACCCAGATATATATCACACACACACAGACACACAGATATACATACACACCCCTATACATATACATATATATGTGTGTATATATATATATGTATATATATATATGTATATATATATATATATATGGTTTTTGTCATTATTTGTTTAAAATGGGATTGTCTTTTACATATTTCCCAACGTCTTGCTTTTTTCTACTTTCTTTTTTAACACTCTGGAATCCCTCCAAGTAAACTTCCTGAGCTATTTTCTTTAAATGGTTTTCCATAGTTTACAAAGAATTTTGATAAATTCAGCTTCAGTTTCTAATAGAATTCAACTTCAATGAGCCACTGAGGTAGTTACACTAGATACTATTTTTTCATTCTTATAATGCATAAACTATAGTTCAGAGAGATTAAGTGACTTGTTTAGGTCAGACAAGCATTAAATGATAAGGAAAAAAATAATTTTTGCCTGGATCTTCCTATCCCAGGCCCAGTGCTCCTCGTCTCCAAATAAGTGCCACAGTTAAGTTTAGGATTGTCCCAAGGAGACTCAGAGAAAAGAGGGAAAGGCTCTGCACCAGATGCTTTACAATTCACTCATCCAAGGTCACTGTCATGATAATCTACTTCTAAAGTATTATTTCATCCATTTTCCCAAAAAAGGATTTGAGTCAGGGTTTATAGAGCATGCCCAACTACCCCTACTCTGATAGAGGGAAGAATCAAGCCCAGTGTGTGGCAAATGCCAAATCCCATTATCTTTTTTTTTTAATAGTAGTACATTAAATTTGTGTCTGAACACTATGTAACCTTTTCTTTAAAGTTACTTTAAAAAAATAATCTTTGGAGGCCTGTGTTTTTATTGGTCATTGTTTATCTCATTCTGGTGAATGGATATCTTGGGGACATAAATGCAACGAATGAGGGAGATTTTCTCTGATTGGCAGTTGGTGCCATAGAAATGGTAATGAGGTAAAAGAAAGTACCATTCATTGTCACATTGTACCTGTGCTGAATTAATAAGTAAATATTTTGGGTCTAGAATTTGGACTCTTATATCTGAAAATATTACATTTTATCTGTGGCCTCCTGACTTTAAGGACAAAGCTAATTGGGACTGAGGCAAAAATCCTTGGGCAACTGCAATAATGTTTCTTTACAGTACATGAATAATAAAGAAAAAAGCCACATGTATTTTATATAATCTTATCATCACATATAACTCATACAAAGTACTAGAGGTTTTTCCCAGATGAGCGATACTGCTATGTCAGTTTTCAAGGACATGTTAATATGTGCATATATGTATTTAATACTAATATATTTTTCTTGCTTTCATGACATGCTTGGTGTTTAGTTTTGTGTGGGATTTATAAAAACCCAGATAAATACCATATGGGTGGTAAAAATATATAAAGTGCTGCTTTGCCAAGAAAAAAAAAAATTCTGAACTTTAGGATATAAATGGTAATTTAATATATGTCACTATAAATTGTGTGTTCTGTTGACTAGTTGATTTTAGGAGTCACAAGATATTTTTAGACCTATAAAAATTATAAGATGTGGTCTTTTGTGTTTACTCCTTCCCATCAACAGAGTGCTCTACTCTGCAAAGAATGTAACATTAGAACAAACCGTCTAGGTCTATACAATAAAATGTGAAGCCAAAAATAAGCAATTATGTTATGTATTTTGACTATAAAAATAGATCAACAATGTGGTGGCCAAACTTACTGCTTTTTTAAGGCTATTTAAATATACAAACTTATGTCCATAAAAGATTGAAGGTGGCATGCATATGTGCATATACTATTTTGTAAAGGTTGAGATCTTGTCATTTGCAGCAACATGGATAGACCTAGAGGGTATTATGCTAAGTGAAATAAGTCATACAGAGAAAACAAATAACATATGACTTCATTTATATGGGGAATCTAAAACAAACAAACAAACAAACAAATGACTGAATGAACAAAAAAACAAAAACAGACTCTTAAAAACTGAGAACAAACTGGTGGTTGCCCAGGGGATGTAGATGGGGGCATGGACAAAATAGATAAAGAGCATTAAGAAGTACAAAATTCCAGTAATAAAATAAATAAGTCACAGAGATGAAAAGTACAACATAGAAAATATAGTTAATAATATTGTAATAGCATTGTATGGTGACAGATGGTGACTATACTTATTGAGATAAGCATTGAGTAATGTATAGAATTGTTCAATCAATGTTTTACACGTGAAATTAATGTAATATTGCATGTCAATTATACTTCAATAGTAATAATAATAATAATAATGATAAAAGGAATGCCATCAAATTGGACAGTTGAAGCTGAAGTTCTAGGTCTCTATCAAAAAAAGCAATAGCCATCAAACTATCAAAGGGACTCCAGTGATGTTTTGAGGTTTTGTTGCTGTGTATTTAGCAGTGGTTGTTGTCTGTCTGGTTTTTGTTGTTCAGTGTGTTGTTTGGGGTGTTGAGGGAAGGAGAGCAGTCAGAAGCTACAGCAGTTTTTGTTAAGTATTCTTAAACCAATTAGATAAGAAAATGACTGAAAAGCCAGTTTTGCTAAGTGTTCGCACCCAAATACATATATAATAAGGACTGAAAAAAAAGGCTATTCTGCTACTTCCTATGTTTAAGACATTTAGCTCCGTGTTATCAGATATATTATTTGATGATCAAATTAACTGTATGCAGTAGTACAGTGGTCATTATTACTCTTACATTACCAAAGAGGTTAACTTTCTTTTCTAATAAATTGCAGCAGAGTTAGAATGGGAAGTCAATTCTATCTGATTCAAAGACCAGTCTTCTGCACTACTTGGGCTGCTATTGAGAAAAGCCTTCATTGCTACATAACTGACCATTGTTGTGAAGTTTTCATGAACTATTTTAAATCATGGAGGATCAGCCCTTTTTAGATAGAAATGTACTTATAGTTGCAATTGGTAACCTTTATAGTAGATCTGAAGTTGTATACTGCTTCAAATTACTGGAAAAATTCCAACATGAACTTTATATGCTGCTGTGTAGAAATGAATTATAAATAATTTTGTATAGATGGGAGTGACTGGCAGCTTTTCTCTGGGGGCTCACTGAGGAGTGGGGCCTGAATTCTCGGCTCCTAAAGGGTGCAGATTGGGAGGCCGCCATTTTCACTCTCTGCCTCCAAACTGTACGGAAAGCTTGCAGGGAACAAAAGCTCCGGAGAGCAAACCCGAGCAGATTACTTAGCCCGGACCGGGCAAGGGAGGGGCAATTCCAGCTCCAGCAAAGACTTTTGGAAACCACGGCAACAGGCCTCTCCCACAGAAGATCAGGGAGAACAGCCAGTCAAGACCAAGTTTACTGATCAATGAGAACAGCAGAACTCCAGCGCTAGGGGAATACTGCATATAGAATTCATGGCTTTTTTACCATGATTCTTTAGTCTTTCAAAGTTAATATTTTTTTTAACTGTCTTTTTTTTTTGTTTTGAATTTTTCTTTTTCCCTTTTTCAACCAACATCTTATCAATCCCTTTTTTTAAAAAAACATTTTCATTTTTCATTTTTATTTCTCATTTTTAGAGTCATAGTCTATCCCTTCATAGTAGTTCCCATATTTTTGGCATATATATATATAAGTTGTTCTCTCTTTAAAATTTTGAGATTGTTTCTTCTAACAGATCAAAATATACCCTAAATCTCTATTGTATGGTTTTTTCCTACTCCCCTGCCTGATCATATGCTCTCCCCTTTTTTTTCTCTTTTTTTTTTAAATCCTCTTCTTTCTTTTTTCAAACAACTTCTTACCAATTCCTTTTATAAAATTTTTAATAATTTCCATCTTTACAGTCATATTCCATCCCTTCATTATATCAACCCTTATTTGTGTACATATAGGTTTTTCTTTCTTTAAAATTTTGGGGGTCACTTTCTTCTAACAGACCAAATACACCAAAAATCTAGTGTGTGGCACTGATCTATATACCAGCCTGATCATATTTGATCACATTCTGTTTTTTTTTTTCTGTTTTTGTTTGTTTTTATCTTTATCTTTTTCTTTTCCTTTTCTTTTTTCTCTCTTTCCCTTTCTTTTCCCACTGCTTCAGGTTTTTCTAATTTGTTTAGAGTATATTTTCTGGGAACATTGTTACCCTGTTAGCATTTTGTTCTCTCATTAATCTATCCTCCTCTGGACAAAATGACAAGATGGAAAAAATCACCTCAACAAAAAGAACAAGAGGTAGTACCGACTGCCAGGGACCTACTCAATACAGACATTAGTACGATGTCAGATCTAGAGTTCAGAATCATCACTTTAAAGATACTAGCTGGGCTTGAAAAAAGCATGGAAGTTATTAGAGAAACCATTTCTGGAGAAGTAAAAGAACTAAAATCTAACCAAGTAGAAATCAAAAAGACTATGAATGAGGTGCAATCAAATATGGGGGAGCTAACTGCTAGGATAAATGAGGCAGAAGAGAGAATCAGTGATATAGAAGACCAAATGATGGAAAACAAAGAAGCTGAGAAAAAGAGAGATAAACAACTACTGGATCACGAGGGCAGAATTCGAGAGATAAGCGATACCATAAGACGAAACAACATTAGAATAATTGGGATCCCAGAAGAAGAAGAAAGAGAGAAGGGGCAGAAGGTATAATGGAGCAAATTATAGCAGAGAACTTCCCTAATTTGGGGAAGGAAACAGGCATCAAAACCCAGGAAGCACAGAGAACCCCTCTCAAAATCAATAAAAATAGGTCAACACCCCGACATCTAATAAAAAACTTACGAGTCTCAGAGACAAAGAGAAAATCCTGAAAGCAGCTCAGGACAAGAGATCTGTAACCTACAATGGTAGAAACATTAGATTGGCAACAGACCTATCCACAGAGACCTGGCAGGCCAGAAAGGACTGGCAGGATATAGTCAGAGCACTAAATGAGAAAAATATGCAGCCAAGAATACTATATCCAGCTAGGCTGTCATTGAAAATAGAAGGAGAGATAAAAAGCTTCCAGGACAAACAAAAACTAAAGGAATTTGCACACATGAAACCAGCTTACAAGAAATGTTGAAAGGGGTCCTCTAAGCAAAGAGAGATCCTGAAAGCAACATAGACCACAAAGGCACACAGACAATATACAGTAACAGTCACCTTACAGGAAATAAAATGGCACTAAGTTCATATCTTTCAATAGTTACCCTGAATGTAAATGGGCTAAATGCCCCAATCAAAAGACACAGGCTATCAGACTGGATAAAAAACAAGACCCATCAATATACTCTCTGCAAGACACTCATTTTAGACCCAAAGACACCCCGAGATTGAAAGTGAGGGCATGGAAAACCATTTAGCATGCTAATGGACACCAAAAGAAAGCTGGGGTGGCAATCCTTATATCAGACAAATTAGATTTTAAACCAAAGACTGTAATAAGAGATGAGGAAGGACACTATATCCTACTTAAAGGGTCTATCTAACAAGAAGATCTAACAATTGTAAATATCTATGCCCCTAACATGGGAGCAGCCAATTATATAAGGCAATTAATAACAAAAGCAAAGAAACACATCGACAACAATACAATAATAGTGGGGGACTTTAACACACCCCTCACTGAAATGGACAGATCATCTAAGCAAAAGATCAACAAGGAAATAAAGACTTTAAATGACACACTGGACCAAATGGACTTTACAGACATATTCAGAACATTTCATCCCAAAGCAATAGAATACACATTCTTCTCTATTGCCCATGAAACATTCTCCAGAATTGATCACATCCTAGGTCATAAATCAGGTCTCAACCGGTACCAAAAGACTGAGATCATTCCCTGCCTGTTTTCAGACCACAATGCTTTGAAACTAGAAGTCAATCACAAGAGGAAAGTCTGAAAGAACTCAAATACATGGAGGTTAAAGAGCATCCTACTAAAGAATGAATGGGTCAACCAGGAAATTAAAGAAGAATTAAAAAAATACATGGAAACCAATGAAAATGAAAACACAACTATTCAAAATCTTTGGGATGCAGCAAAGGCAGTCCTAAGAGGAAAGTATATAGCAATACAAGCCTTCCTCAAGAAACAAGAAAGGTCTCAAATACACAACCTAACCCTACACCTAAAGGAGCTGGAGAAAGAACAGCAAATAAAGCCTAAACCCAGCAGAAGAAGAGGAATAATAAAGATGAGACCAGAAATCAATGAAATAGAAACCAAAAGAACAGTAGAACAGATCAACGAAACTAGGAGCTGGTTCTTGAAGGAATTAACAAGATTGATAAACCTCTGGCCAGACTTATCAAAAAGAGAAGAGAAATGACCCACATCAACAAAATCATGAATGAAAGAGGAGAGCTCACAACCAACACCAAAGAAATACAAACAATTATAAGAACATATTATGAGCAAATCTATGCCAACAAATTAGATAATCTGGAAGAAATGGATGCATTCCTAGAGATGTATCAACTACCAAAACTGAACCAGGATGAAATAGAAAACCTGAACAGACCTATAACCACTAAGGAAATTGAAGCAGTCATCAAAAATCTCCCAAAAAACAAAAGCCCAGGGCCAGATGGCTTCCCAGGGGAATTCTACCAAACATTTCAAGAAAAATTAATACCTATTCTTCTGAAACTGTTCCAAAAAATAGAAATGGAAGGAAAACTTCCAAACTCGTTTTATGAGGCCACCATTAGCTTGATCGCAAAACCAGACAAAGACCCCATCAAAAAGGAGAACCACAGACCAATATCCCTGATGTACATGGATGCAAAAATTTTCACCAAAATACTAGCCAATAGGATCCAACAGTACATTAAAAGGATTATTCACCACGACCAAGTGGGATTTATCCCTGGTCTGCAAGGTTGGTTCAACATCTGCAAATCAATCAATGTGATACAATACATTAACAAAAGAAAGAACAAGAATCATATGATCCTCTCAATAGATGCAGAAAAAGCATTTGACAAAGTACAGCATCCTTTCTTGATCAAAACTCTTCAGAGTATAGGCATAGAGGGTACATACCTCAATATCATAAAAGCCATCTATGAAAAACCTACAGCGAATATCATTCTCAATGGGGAAAAACTGAGAGCTTTCCCCCTAAGGTCAGGAATGTGGCAGGGATGTCCACTATCACCACTGTTATTCAACAGAGTATTAGAAGTCCTAGCCACAGCAATCAGACAACAAAAAGAAATCAAAGGCATCCAAATTGGCAAAGAAGAAGTCAAACTCTCACTCTTTGCAGATGATATGATACTTTATGTGGAAAACCCCAAAGACTCCACCCCAAAACTGCTAGAACTCATACAGGAATTCAGTAAAGTGGCAGGATATAAAATCAATGCACAGAAGTCAGTGGCACTCCTATGCAGCAACAACAAGACAGAAGAAAGAGAAATTAAGGAGTCGATCCCATTTACAATTGCACCCAAAACCATAAAATACCTAGGAATAAATCTAACCAAAGAGGCAAAGGATCTGTACTCAGAAAACTATAAAATACTCATGAAAGAAACTGAGGAAGACTCAAAGAAATGGAAAAACATTCCATGCTCATGGATTGGAAGAACAAATATTTTGAAGATGTCAATGCTACCTAGAGCAATCAACACATTTAATGTAATCCTCATCAAAATACCATCCACTTTTTTCAAAGAAATGGAACAAATAATCCTAAAATTTGTATGGAACCAGAAAAGATCCCGAATAGCCAGAGGAATGTTGAAAAAGAAAAGCAAAGCTGGCGGCATCACAATTCTGGACTTCCAGCTCTATTACAAAGCTGTCATCATCAAGACAGTATGGTACTGGCACAAAAACAGACACATAGATCAATGGAACAGAATAGAGAGCCCCGAAATGGACCCTCAACTCTATGGTCAACTAATCTTTGACCAAGCAGGAAAGAATGTCCAATGGAAAAAAAGACAGTCTCTTCAACAAATGGTGTTGGGAAAATTGGACAGCCACTTGCATAAGAATGAAACTGGACCATTTCCTTACACCACACACAAAAATAGACTCCAAATGGTTGAAAGACCTCAATGTGAGACAGGAGTCCATCAAAATCCTAAAGGTGAACACAGGCAGCAACCTCTTCGACTTCAGCCGCAGCAACTTCTTCCTAGAAACATCGCCAAAGGCAAGGGAAGCAAGGGCAAAAATGAACTATTGGGACTTCATCAAGATAAAAAGCTTTTGCACAGCAAAGGAAACAGTCGACAAAACCAAAAGCCAACCGACAGAATGGGAGAAGATATTTGCAAATGACATATCAGATAAAGGGCTAGTATCCAAAATCTATAAAGAACTTACCAAACTCAACACCCAAAGAACAAAGAATCCAATCAAGAAATGAGCAGAAGACATGAACAGACATTTTCCCAAAGAAGACATCCAAATGGCCAACAGACACATGAAAAAGACCTCAATATCGCTCGGCATCAGGGAAATCCAAATCAAAACCTCAATGAGATACCACCTCACACCAGTCAGAATGGCTAAAATTAACAAGTCAGGAAATGACAGATGTTGGCGGGGATGTGGAGAAAGGGGAACCCTCCTACACTGTTCGTGGGAATACAAGCTGGTGCAGCTACTCTGGAAAACAGTATGGAGATTCCTCAAAAAGTTGAAAATAGAGCTACCCTATGATCCAGCAATTGCACTACTGGGTATTTACCCCAAAGATACAAAAGTAGGGATCCGAAAGGGTACGTGCACCCTGATGTTTATAGCAGCAATGTCCACAATAGCCAAACTGTGGAAAGAGCCAAGATGTCCATCGACAGATGAATGGATAAAGAAGAGGTGGTATATATATACAATGGAATATTATGCAGCCATCAAAAGGAATGAGATCTTGCCATTTGCAAAGACGTGGATGGAACTGGAGGGTATTATGTTGAGTGAAATAAGTCAAACAGAGAAAGACGTATCATATGACCTCACTGATATGAGGAATTCTTAATCGCAGGAAACAAACTGAAGGTTGCTGGAGTGGGGGTGGGGTGGGAGGGATGGGGTGACTGGGTGATAGACAATGGGGAGGGTATGTGCTCTGGTAAGCGCTGTGAATTGTGCAAGACTGCTGAATATCAGATCTGTACCTCTGAAACAAATAATGCAATATATGTTAAGGAAAAAAAAAAGAAGAAGAAGATAGCAAGAGGGGAAGAATGAAGCGGGGGAAATCGGGGGGGTAGACGAACTATGAGAGATGATGGACTCTGAAAAACAAACTGAGGGTTCTAGAGGGGAGGGGGGTGGGAGGATGGGTTAGCCTCATGATGGGTATTGAGGAGGGCACATTCTGCATGGAGCACTGGGTGTTATGCACAAACAATGAATCATGGAACAGTACATCTAAAACTAATGATGTTATGTATGGGGATTAACATAACAAAAAAAAATCTTCAAAAAAATAAATAAATAAATAATTTTGTACAAGTATCCATAGAAGCTAGCATAAATTAAATCATATCAGGGAATGGAGTGGTCTAAGAATGTACTTAAGACTTTAAAACATTTTCTTTAATATGTTTTATAACAGACTATCCAATATCCCAGGATGAAATATATAATATATATATTAGATTCTCCATTAGACCTAATTGATGAGGCTAATTGAAAGGTAACTTTACCTTCAAATGTATTATATATTACTGTAGAAGATGGATGAAATATGTAATTTTCTAAATCTTTGTGCTTACTGTTTAAGGTAGTGTGTAATCATTCCCATTTTGTAGCTGAGAAACTAATGTTGAGAAAAGTTATGTACTTTCTCCAAGGGAACATACTAATAAATGGCAGAGCCTGGATTGGAATTCAGTTTTTTCAATTGTAGTTTTTGCAAAACTACAGCAAGTTTTACAATACCTTCCTTTACAAACCACAATTTGAACTTGGCAAAAATAGTCCAAAATGAGCAATTGAAGACATTTCCCCCACATATGTGTGTATGTTGGGAGGGGAGGGGCAGGTTAGATTTCACCTCAGCTACCTTAATGGTCTTTTAAATCCTTCTCTTCAAGTTGTCCTCACATGATCAGTACTCTCATGCTGACCTGTAGAATGTGCCTGAAGTCTGATATAGGTCCATAAACAGAAATAATTCTGCTTCTTAGTTGGATGATACATTGCCTAGTGTGTCTTTCACTAGGACACAAACTCACATGTAGGTATAGAATGGAGGTCTTGGTTTCCTTAAACCAATATTTTTGGTACAGAAGTTCACAACAGTGCATTTTAAATTTGGTTAATAATGGTGGATGGAGGGGTGGGTGAAAGGTGGTTGGGGGGATGGGTGAAATAGGTGATGGGAATTAAGGAGTACACTTATCATGCTGAGCACTGAGTAATGTATAGAATTGTTAAACACTGTATTGTATACCTGAAACTAATATAACACTGTATGTGAACAATACAGGAATTAAAATAAAAAACTTAATAATAAATTATTAATTAGGTTAATCAACCACTTAACTACATATACTTTTCAATATCACTCATTTATGTGATGATTATTGCTGACTGACTGAACAGAACTGTTACTTGGTTATCCTGGGAGTCAAAGTCAAAGTTACAACAACTTTCAAGGAGTTAAATATTCCTAGATTCTCAGAACCCCAGAGCTGGAGGCAAGATTATGACTTTATCCAATCTACACATTTGGCAAGTGAGGAAACTGAAGCACACTGTTTCAGGAAAAATTTGGACTCACAATCTGACCCTGCCTGCGTTTCTAGTCTCATCTCTTCATTTTCTCATTCCTACCGTTTAATTCTTGAAATACCAGACTGCATGAAGTCTTTGTTCTCCATGATCCTTACCAAGCTGATCTCCCTCTGCTTCAGTACTCAGCCCAAAAAAACTCTCTTTTTTGGGAGCTTTCCTTGTCTGCCCCAGGATCCACCTCCACCCACCTCCCCTTATAGCCATAGGTATCATGGTGGGTCACCATTGTAATATATTTCAGAATGTTTTTTAGTTTCTAATTGTGTGTCTCACTTCCTGACACATATGTATTTGTGTCTTTTTACCATTGTTATACCAGCCTAAATACAGTGTGGTTTATGTACTAATATTCGATAAATTTATAACTCTATACCAGCATATCACAATTGAAGCAATAAAAGTATAGGGAGATATATCAGTTTCCTCTAGGGCTTCTATAACAAAATAACAAAAATTTGGTGGCTTGAAACAACATAAATTTATTCTCTCACAGTTCAGGAGGCCAGAAGCCTGAAATCAAGGTGTTGACAAGGTTCATTCCTTCTGGAGGCGCTGAGAGAGAAACTGCCCTATGCCTCTCTCCTAACTGCTGGTGGTTGTCAGCAATCTGGTGTCCCTTGGCCTCTAGGTGCATCACTTCAGTCTGTGCCTATCTATTCACATGGCCTTCTCTGTTCTGTGTCTATGTCCCCTCTTCTTCTTATAAGGACACTAGTCATTGGGTTTAGGGAACACCCTGAATCCAGGCTGACTGCATTTTAATATCCTTAGCTAATTACATTAGCAAAGACCCTATTTCCAAATGAGGTGAAATTCTGGTGTTCTGGGTAGACATGAATTTTGGGGAATGCTATTCAACCCACTACAAAGAGCTAAATGGTTTTAATAGTCCCTTGTATTTTGTTTGTGTTGTTTTGTTTTTTTAATAGAAGAGCTGAGACTAAAAATCCCTATTTCCATAGAGCATTCTGTCTCTTAAATAATATATAAATTTGACTTAGCAACTGAAAACCACCAACCTGTTCACTTTGCTTTAGGGATTTGAGAGACAGAGACCCTCTTCCACAAATATTCTGCTTTTCTAAAAGGACATAATGGAATTAATTTCCCATACCTCTACCTGTGTTCGGTTCTTAATAGTTTTCCTTAGATAAAAAAGTTTGTAGTTAGCTGGGCATACTAGGAGAAAAACGGGTTCAGCTAGAGATGAATCGTTTTCTGGAGGTTGTGTATGGCTATAAGTACCTCTAATACTTCTAATTCTCTGGAGTTGTAATTATTTCAAGATAGGTAAAATTATTTTCAGGGAACATCATTTTTTTTTCCTTTCTTGCAAGGAGAAGCTCTTCCTTTTCCAGACTATTTGCTCAGCCATGAGATTTGGTATCAGCCTATAATCTCTCCTTTCCTCTATTCTTTTTCTCTCTTATAAACAGAAGTATAGGAATTTAGTTCAATCTTGCAGTCATTCTTTCTATCCTGAAGAAAAAATTTCTCAAAACAAAATAAACCGACAGATCAAATAAGCCACCTCAAGTCAGAATACTTTCAAATGTTCACTCTTGATCCATTTGTTTTCCATGATGGAATTTCTTCTCCCAACTTTTGGATTATTTTGAATGTTCACTTACATTAGCTTTATCCCACACCAGCAATGTATTACCATGCCCATTTTACAGATGGGCAAAGTGAGATTCAGACAATTGTGCCATTGGGTCAGAACTGCACAGCTAGTAGGTAGCAGTGCTGGGTTTCCAACAAATTCCTCTGATTCCAGGTCCCTAGCTCTCTCCTAATCACCAGTGTCTGTGTTGAGATCATCTCCTTTAGAAGCTTCATTTAGAAGCCTTGATCATTCTAAATTATAGTAATGCAAAGCTAAGTACAGTAGTAAGGAGATCAGAGTTGGTCTTAGGATGTTCTTGCTGCTCCAGTCATGGACTGTGGACTTTTCCTCAACCTTATGTAAGGAATGTCAATAACAGTAATTAAATCACCACCTGCCAAAAATGTTTTGAATGGAGTATTACGTTCTCAGTGAGAAGCAAGAGGAAGATTCCATGATTTCCTAGGATAAATTAGTTATTGATAGATTTATATCAGTCATTTACACTTGATTAAAAATTTAAGCAAAACATATTCCTTGTATTTTTGTAGAGATTTTAATTAAAACAAAATAAGCAAAACCTCATTTTACTGGCACAACAATCCTGTGAAGTAGATATAATTGGGTACAATTTTCAAAAGAGCAAACCGAGTGCTTCCTTTCCTAGAGGTATTTTCATTTGTAATATTTTTTTATTTATTTATTTATTTATTTATTTAAAGATTTATTTATTTATTTGAGAGAGCAAGAATGAGAGAGTACATGAGAGGGGGGAGGGTCAGAGGGAGAAGCAGGTTCCTTACTGAGCAGGGAGCCCGATGAGAGACTCGATCCCAGGACTCCAGGATCATGACCTGAGCCGAAGGCAGTCGCTTAACCAACTGAGCCACCCAGGCGCCCTGTAATATTTTTTTAAATATTCAGATAAAAATCTCTGTGTTCTGTTATGTGAATTCCATTTATTAGTGAGCCTACAGGTGGAAAGAGTTTTTGTTAAGTGTGGAAGCCCCAAAAATGATAAGAAATTGTGGCTGCTTACATAACCTCTCTGTCTTTGTGACTTCTGATTATTTTGGTGGTAAAAAAAAAAAAAAAAAGGAAAGGAAGAAAAGAGAAAAAATGAACCAACATATTTGAATATTTTCAAATATATAGATTGACAATAATAATCTATAGTAATAATGATAATAATAAATAATTATAATATTGTAAGTTAAAGGTGACAAAGAAGGGAATGTATGGACCAGTGGAAATCCTTAGCTGGGCATTCTACCAAAACTTGGGAAGTGGGGAATCACCCTTCCTTTTACAAATGAGGAAACTGAATCATAGAGAAGAATGCAGAGAATTAGTGAGCTTACCAGCAGCATACAATGTGTACTATTTGTGTCACTCAACTATAAGCTATACAGATGTTAGAGCTGGGAACTGGGATATTTACTTATTCTATGTTACTTTTATGCTGATACTTAAAAGCCCAAATCCTGCTTTGTGTAACATCTAAAATTTCTGAGAAATCCCATTAGGATGGCCCTATTACTATACGCTTTGTTTTCTAAATTCTGTCCTGGTTAAATAAATACAGAAATAGTCATTGGCAAAGCCAGATTTCAATTTTAGGTCTTTTTTTCTCTCAGTCCACTGCTCCTGTAACTCTGTTATTCTAACACAGTGATTCTCAACTTGGGGGTGATTTTTGCCCTGTATGGAATGTTGGCCATGGCTGCTGACATTTCTTTTTAAAGGTTTTGTTTATTTATCTTAGAGAGAAAGAGAGTAGGGGGAGAGGGAGAGAGAGATTCTCAAGCAGGTTCCATGCCCAGTGCAGAGCCCAATGTGGGGTTTGATCTCACAACCCTGAGATCATGACCTAGCTGAAATCAAGAGTCAGTTGCTTAACTGACAGAGCCACCCAGGTGCCCCTGGTGACATTTTTTATTCTCACACACTGGGTGATGAGGAAGGGTGCCACTAATATGTAGTGGACAGAAGCTGGGAATGCCACCAAACAATAGAAATGCAGAAGACAGCCCCCACACCAAAGATTTACCAGTCTAAAAAATATAATTAATGAAAAGAAATTAAAAAAGAAAGCTCTATTTTGTTAATGTATGTTTTGTGATAACTAGACTATTACACCAGTATTCAAATTAGCGTATCTGTTGGAAGATTTAAGAAAAAGCTGGTATTTATAATAATACTGTAGATGGCTTCTGTTTTGTTATGTTTATTTATTTATTTTTTTCTTACAATACATATATTCCAGTGCCTAGCCCAGTGCCTGGCACATAATAGGTTTTCAATAAACACTTGCAGAATTTAAAAAAATGTTGGATAGATAAGTCATTACTACTATCTGAGTGTCTACTATCCTTCAGCCAATTTATATACATACTCTCTAATCTTAGAAATATTACTTTAAAGAAGATGTTATCATCTCCACTTTTTAGATTTAGTTCCATATCCCTAAAAATGGCTAAGTTGCATCTGGAATCCCTCCAAAACTTTGGGAACTGATAGGAGCCCCTGCTGATTTCCTGGAAGCTCTTTCTGTGCATGTTAGCTATCGTAGAAAGAAGTTGCTATACCCACAGAATCTAGAAAGTTGCACAATATTGGCAATTTAACAAAACATGTGAGTTTACCATAATATGAATATTTCTAACTTTTGAAATTCACATTAAATTGGACTTTTATCACTCTTACTCTCATTTAGAATATGTCTCCATTGTGATTTGGAATTAAAACATGCCCAAATGAGGATTGCTAAAAAACAGCAAAGACTACTATGGTTTCTGACACTTCTTTTTGGCATACCTTCCTCATATGCCAGTTTTTATTTATTTAATCTTATATCTTTTCTCTTTGTTAAATTGGAATGTAAAACATGAATATAATAGGGCAATTTAACTCCAGCTTCTTACAGAAAAGCCTTCAGTGATTTGGGTAAAAGTGTGTGTGTGTATGCGTGTGTGCGCCCATGTACGCACATGTGCTCAAGAAACATTTATTTGAGTTGGTATGTCTTAGATACATTAGAGGAAGGGGCACCTGGCTGGCTCAGTTGGTGGAGTGTGTGACACTTGATTTTGGGGTAGTGAGTTTGAGTCCCACATTGGGTATAGAGATTACTTAAAAATAAAACCTTTAAAAAATTAGAGGACGATTTTATTCCTCACTTTATGAAGTAGTTCTTATTTATGAGAAAGGTGGGAGCTAAGGATGGTTGTTGACATATATGAAATACCAGCTCTGTACCAAGACTTGTGCTGGGTATTCTGGTGTATATCTATTTTCATCATTTTAACAAACATGTATGAAATATTTTACTGAACTTTAAACATGAAGGTAAGAATTCTGACTAGGGAATAAACATACTAAAATATGCTCAACTTCACTAGAAATAAGGTGAATCATTACCATGAGATTACATATCTCATCTACCAGATTTGGAGAAATTGAAATATCTAACTGTTGGCTGGACCGTGGAACAATTGAATCTGCTGGCAAAATGTAAATAGTATTACCATTCTGGAAAACAATTTCACATTAACTAGGGAAGTAAAAAGTGTGGGTGCTTTCATGGACCATTTTTATGAGTGTTTCATTAATCAAGGATTATGATTAATTTAATATGAACACTTGATGTCCATCTGAATAGACTGGGGGTGATAGGCTCTGTATACTACCCAGCAAAAGCTGTCCTAAGAGTTTACCCTAGTGACACTCTCATGCATACAGGAGACATAGATAAAAAACACTCATAGAATAAATAATGCATTATATGTTAAAAAAAAAAAAAAAGAAGATAGCAGGAAGGGAAGAATGAAGAGGGGGAAATCGGAGGGGGAGACGAACCATGAGAGACGATGGACTCTGAGAAACAAACTGAGGGTTCTGGAGGGGGTGGGGATGGGTTAGCCTGGTGATGGGTATTAAAGAGGGCACGTACTGCATGGAGCACTGGGTGTTATATGCAAACAATGAATCATGGAACACTACATCAAAAACTAATGATGTAATGTATGGTGATTAATATAACATAATAAAAAAATGAAAAAAAAGAATCTGAGGGATAGAGAAAAAAAAAAAACACTCATAGAAGCTTTGTTTGTAATAGCAAAACAAAACAAAACTGGAGGAAAAGACCCAAATAGCTATTTTCATAAAATGGTTAAATTATCTTATTATAGTTATATAAGAGAATATTGCACAGTAATGAAAATCACTGAACTACAGTTAAATATATTCAAAGGAATGAATCGCAAACATAAAGTTGATTAAAAAAAAGCAATTTGCAGGAAAAAATGCATTCAGTATGATACATGTATATGAATTTCAAAAACATGAATAATTAAACAATACCTTATTTGGGGATACATATACATACAGGAAAACTAAAATGCTGTGAGGGAATGGTTACTCGAAAAGTTCAGGAGTTCAATTTTTTCTCAGAATGAGTGGAGAGAAGGGTATGGGTCCTAAGAGAGACATCCAAGGGTCTCCAACGGTATTGTGACATTTTGTTTCTAAAGTGGGTACACATAGAATTATTTTGTTATTGTTCTTTTTTCTTTTCAAAATATTTCATATGTTCTGAATTAATTAAATGTTAAACACAAATTACTTTCACTGAGGTAAATCTTAGAAGTATTAAATAACCTATCCAAGTTTACTTAGAGAAGGCCCCATTAATGATTCTGTGATCCAGAGCCCATGTTCCCCCATTTCATTGTTGACTTTGCTCAGGGGGAAATCCTCCTAATGCAGAGCCCTGGAAGAAATTGCCTCTTCTGATGATCCTCTTATTTTCTTTTATCAGTGAAAGCTGTGAACCAACAAGTGTCTTCCTTTGTTAACTTAGCGGCCAGAAAGTTCATTGTAATGTAAATGTCCAACTATAGTAATTAACTGAGCATAAACACTTAGTCCATATATTGTCCTTCTTATATTTCTGATTTCTCACCTTAAAAATTGCTTTATTACAGCAATCATATTTCATATGTAATCTAATATTATAAATAATCTAAATTTTTTCTTATGACTAGCAAATTAGAAGTTTTATGTAAGTAAATAAATAATTTAGAACTATTTCATTCTCCTTAAAGATCTGAATTATTACCTTTTAGTCTGAATCCATAGTTCTTTTTTTCCCCTTAATCTCCCTAGCCATATGAGTTCAACATTTCTATTTTATTATTATTTGTCTAATATTTATTTGTTTGACAGAGAAAGACACAGCAAGAGAGGTAACACAAGCAGGGGGAATGGGAGAAGGAGAAGCAGGCTTCCCGCAGAGCAGGGAGCCCGGTGCAGGGCTCGATGTGGGACTCGATGCAGGGCTCCATCCCAGGACCCTGGGATCATGACCTGAGCCGAAGGCAGACACTTAATGACTGAGCCACCCAGGCACCCCGAGTTTAACATGTTTCTAAAACCAATGAGTTCTCAGAGCAAAGGAAACAATCAACCTGTGGAATTGGGAGAGACAACCTATGGAATTGGGGAAAATATTTACAAACCATACATAGTATAAAGAGTTAATATCTAAAATAGATAAGGAAGTCAAGCAACTTAATACCAAAAAAAAACAAATAATCTGATTAAAAACTGGGCAAAGGACCTGAATAGATATTTCTCCAAAGAAGACATGCAAATGATCAACAGGTATATGAAATATGCTCAACATCACTAATCATCAGAAAAATGCAAATTGAAACTGCAGTGCGATATTAATTCACATCTGTTAGAATGCCTATTATCAAAAAGATAAAAGATAACAAGTGTTGATGAGGATGTAGAGAATACAGTATACTGTTGGTGGGAATGTAAATTGGTACAACCATTATGGACAACAATATGAAGGTTTCTCAGAATATTAAAAATAGAGCTACTATTAAAAATAAAACTCACACTTCTAGGTATATATTTAAAGGAAATGAAATCAGTATCTCAAAGAGATATCTGCACCCCCGTGTAGCATCATTGTAGCATTATTCATAGTAGCCAAGATATGGAAACTACTTAAGAGTCTGTTGATAGATGAACAGATAAAAAAAGTTCGTGTATATATACAATGGAATAATTATTCAGCTTTAAAAAAGAAGGAAATCCAGGGCGCCTGGGTGGCTCAGTTGTTAAGCGTCTGCCTTCGGCTCAGGTCATGATCACAGGGTCCTGGGATCGAGCCCCGCATCGGGCTCCCTGCTCCGCGGGAAGCCTGCTTCTCCCTCTCCCACTACCCCTGCTTGTGTTCCCTCTCTCGCTGTGTCTCTCTCTGTCAAATAAATAAATAAAATCTTTAAAAAAAAAATAAATTAAAAAAAATAAAAAAGAAGGAAATCCTGACATTCACTAGAGTATGGATAAAGCTAAAGGACATTATGCTCAGTGAAATAAGCCAGAGACAGAAAGGCAAATACTGCCTTATCTCACACATGGAACCTAAAACAGTCTAGTTCATAAAAGCAGAGAATAGAATGGTGGTTGTCAAAGACTGGGGATTAGAGAACATAGGGAGATGTTAGCCAAAGGGTAAAATGTTTCAGTTATTCAGGATGAACAAGTTCTGGAGATCTAGTTTACAACATGGTGACTATAGTTATAATACTGTAGTGTATGTTTGAAATTTGTAAAAGGGTAGATCTTAAGTGTTCTCACAGCACACAAAGGTAACTATTTGAAGTGATAGAGATATTAATTAGGTTAATTGGGGTATTCATTTCACAATGGATACATATATCAAAACATCATGTTGTACACCTTAAATATGTGCAATTTTTATTTGTCAAGTCTACTTCAATAAAGCTGGAAAAAATGAGCTACTAAGAGGGGAAAAAAATAAAACCACTGAGTTCTCAGCTTAGGATAAAGCAGGTGTATAGAGTTGTCCTGGGGAACTGTACATACTCCAGGTGCAGTTCAACATTTGGAGAGTATGCCACATCAGTAATCCTCCAGAATTAATCACCTTTTGAAAAATATGTTGACCTATAAAAGGCCCTGCATAAATACGTGATTATCTTTCTAAGTATAGAGAAGGTGGTAAGAGGTCAGGAATGGATGAGAGTTGGCTCTGAGTTATTTAGGGGAAACCCTTGGTTCTATTTTACCACAGCTTTTCAGAAGGCAACTGAGGCCAATTTGATGGGGCATGCTCTATGTAGTTGAGTATTCAGCTTTTCCCATAATTTTAATTATTATTTTTTTCCAGGATGAGAATTGGTAACTCCATTAACTTATCTGACCAGTAAAACTCAGTGTCATTAGAAAAGTGGGCACTATTGGTTTAAACATTGTAAACCAAATTTACATAATTTTTAGTCATTCTACATTCCATGTACAAAGAAAAGAGCAGGTAATGAAGAATCAAAATGACATGGTTTGAGTCTGAGCTCTGCCACGTCATACATGCTTAGCTTCTTATTGCATCAAACTTAACCTCTCTGAGACTTTGTTTACAAATGTCTGAGATGGGAATGGAAACATATATCTTGCGTGGCTATTATGAGGATTATATGACTCATTGTGGATAAGAATATAACACAGTATCTGTAACAGAGTCCTGTTTGGGTAGTAAATGTTAGCTCCCTTAGCTACAGTGTGAAATAAACATGAATTAGTAAATTAATATATAGATTCTACACTCAAGCATTGATTAGATGATTAATTGATTATTGACTGATTCCTTCATGCATTCATTTCTGATTGATTCATTTAGTCATATAACAACCATTTGCTGGTCATCTGCTATATGGGGAACAAACGAGCTTTTTGGGAAATACTGTCTCATGAAATGTTATATACATCATCTGGAAGAATGTATGAGAAATTAAATCACTACTCAAGTGACAGCAATATTTTCTTTTTTTTTTTTTAATTTTTTTTTTTATTTATTCACGAAAGTCAGAGAGAGAGAGAGAGGCAGAGGCAGAGGGAGAGAAGCAGGCTCCCCGCCCAGCAGGGAGCCCAATGCAGGACTTGATCCCAGGACCCCGGGACCATGACCCGAGCCGAAGGCAGACGCCCAACCATCTGAGCCACCCAGGCGCCCCACAGCAATATTTTCTATAAGCATTCCCAGAGGTGAAAATATGTATATATTAACAACAGTAGGGGAAAAACAAGATATATTAGCATTTATATGTGGTTATACAGGCTAGGGCAAAGAATGGGGAAGCAGACCCAAGAATTCTATATTCTCTCCATGTCAGACCACAAACCAATCCCTAGGATTATATCTTTTCATTTATTCTGGTCATTCAGTCATTTTTCCATTCTCCAATATGCCTATTTTTACTTTCATCTATCTCTCTCTATCCACCAACTCATCAATTCATCCATCAAATACTTATTAAACCTCTATTAAGTTCAAGGCACTAAGAATATAACAATAGGTCCATTTCCTCGAAGACTTCACTACCTACTTGCAGAATGAGCATGACACAGATAATTAAAGAACTCTGGGCTAGTTTGTTTTAGTAACATTTCATATAAGTTGGTGGCTATGAACTCAAGGATGAAGACCTAAACCGAATTGTAGTTTTTCTACACAGTGAACTTAAGCAGTTAAGTAACATTTCTTAGCCACCATTTATTTAGCTAGAAACTTGTGATTGTAATAATGCATATTTCATATTTGTACAGATTAAATGAGATAATACATGAGAAGCTTTATTCAATATTTGAAATGTCATCATGATGTTAGATGATGTAGACGAACTAACTTGATTTTGGTGTGGAGATGTCAGAGACATTCTCCAGAATGGACCTATAGGACAGTGCCTTAGAAGGCAGTCAGATTTTCCAGGTAGCAAACCAAGGCATAGGAGGGGATGGTTTGCAGGCAGATAGAATAGCATTTGCAAAGGCATTGTGGGGATTAAAGGCTTGGGTGTGAAAATCTGTTGCCACTTTGTCCCTTCATTTTTCAAAGCCATTTTTGGAGCAGCAAGTGAGGAAAGCAAGTATCTAAAATAAAAGAAAGCACAGTTCAAGGAGTGAGAGCTTAGAAATAGGTACTTAGAGTTCTCTGGCTGAGTCTAGGGGGTCTTTAGGAGCTTCACAGGTTTAAGAGCTAACTTATATAAATAAATGGCCATTATTATTAAAAGGGGAATAAACTTTTATTTCAAGCAATGAGTTCTCTGATTTGTTAAATGGAATAAGAAAATATTACATCTCATTAGAAGTTTTAGTAGGTTTAAATTCTTTTAATTTTATGCCCAAGCATGTCTGTACATTTTTTTTCCCAAATATCTGTTTAAATGTAAGGTTTCTGATATTTAGGGCACTGAAAAAAAAAAAGGGAAAAGAAAAAAAAAGTAAGATCTTCTCTGTGGGACATAGTTGATGAAATATATTGTGTACAGGCAAGCAGAATATATCATTTGCTATTAGAATAAGCTCATTTGCTGGATCATAAAATATATTTAAAATGTGCTTAAGAAAGAAGAATGACATCAACCACTTGTAAGTTCCTTGAGAGCAAATATCTAATCCTGAATATTTACCACCAAATCTCTACCATAAGGCAATGAAGTCTATAAATACTCACTGAGTGCTTAACCATTCTGTTAAATTAAGATTTTAGAGCGTGAGAATATATTTTGATTTTTATAGTGACTGCAATTGTAATAGAAATTTATGAAGTTATATTTTATAATTATAATTTTCTTACTTTCAAGGACATTAACAGTGGTTCATGGTCACAGAACCCAATATGGAGAACAATGCAAGTTAACCCTATATGGTATCAGACTTACTAGTTCTTTTGATTTCTTGCAGATTTATTTATATATTTTCATTTAGCAAATACTTGCATTTCTACTCTGCATCAGGCAACACTTTAGGCATGAATAAAAATGAGGTACAAATGAAGACATGGGCCCAAATTGCTCAGCAAAGATATAAAACAGGAATAGCAGAAAACTATATTACCAAGTGGAAAGTGATAAGTGCTATAATGGGTCCAGATAAAATAGTATGCAGAAAATTTTTTTCTTGAACAGAAGTATTCTCCACTCTTTTAGAACTCATAGACCCTCAACTTTAAGATGAGAGAAAATAAGATCTAAAGGAATGAAGTCATGCTAATCAGCCTCCTGTCATAGGCAGTCAAATTGGTGAGCTCATTTAACACTGAGAACCTTCTATGTGCCGCTGTCTTTCAAATCACTTTTCATAGGTTGACACAACCAATCTATGAAGTAGATACTCTGATGATTCCCATTTATAGATCAGGACACTGAGGCACAGGGAAGTTTATAATTTATACAAGGTCTCTCAGAAAGTAAAAGGTAAAACCAGGATTTGCACCTAGCTGGACTGGTTCCAGAACCAACATTCTTACTTATTATGTCACATGGACTATCACCGAAAAAGCCACATTTTCCATGCTGACAGACAATTTCTATTCAATGTGGAAATGCCATCTTAGCTACAAGTACTGGCGCCATAGAAGCTCAGAAGGAAAACCTGATCCAGCGTCTAAGAGAGAAGGTAAGATCACACCTAAGTTAGCCTCCAGGGATAAGTAGCAGTTAAAGAAGAGAAGAACAAAGAAAAGCGTGTGCCCAAAGTGAGGCAGTTGCATTAATAGCTAATACTGTTAAAGAAATCTTTAGGAAGCAACAAATATAGCATACTCACCCACTCAAATCTTAAAAATTATGTTCCTTATAACCCCCGCACTTGGAGGATTTGCAGCTGGGCAAAACTAGAATGAAGAGAGACCGTTGTGATACGTGAATATGCAGAGGACCTTATGAATAATTTTTCTATGTTTGTCAAAGTAAATGAACAACAACAGCATACCAAATGAAGACTGTAGTAATGACATGTTTAAGTCTATGTAATAATAATAAATGAATAATTGACATTCATTTACTTGTCACTTGCTAGAAAAATTTCAAGATCTCTCTTGCTCTTTCACCCAACTCAGTTCTCTCCAGCCTAGAGAATTCAGGAATGTTCAAAACTCTATGTTTAATTTTCCACTGCTTTCTTTATCTTTAGAACTTCATTGAAAAACCATGCTCCTGCTCTATCTTAATTTTGCCACATATCCCTATTTCCAATTTTTTATTTTCTTTCTCTTTTAAAATTGTCTACAAAAATAGGAATGATTTAGTTGCTTTTTCCTGGAATAAAAATACTTGGTTACTAAGGCTCTATTTAGAAGACAGTGCACTGGAGTATCTGGGAAGCTTAGTCGGTTGAGTGCCCGACTGACTCTTTGTTTCGGCTCAGATCTTGGTCTTCCAGGCGTGGGACTGTGCCCCCTGTCAGGCTCTGTGTTCATTGTGGAGTCTGATTCAGATTCTTTCTCTTTCTCCCTCCTGCTCGTGCTCTTGCTCTTTCTCAAATAAATAAATAAATAAAATATGTTTTTAAAAAAAGAAGACAATGCATTTATGCTCCCAGTACAAATGAGGAAACTAATAAATGGAGAGAAAATAATACTGCAGATTGGAGTTGCAAAACCATGCTAAGTGAAAGTATAGAAAACTATGCTAGAAAAAAGATACAGATCTTAAAATCCTAGCTTTACTACTTACCAGCTATAACTGGTAAAACCATCCTCTCTGAACTTCTGACACAAGATTGTTTTCAGTTTTAAAGCTATAAGTCACATAAAAGGCTTAGACCAGTGCCTGCCACATTAAAAGTGGTTGGAAAATGTTACTCTGGATAGTTGGAGAAAAGCCAGGTCATGGCAGACCTTATACAACTTGCTAAAAAAAAATTTTTTTTTTTTATTTCTAGCGTTTATTTCTTGGAGTACATTGAAGTTACTTTGTTTTTGTTTGTATGCTTTGTTTGCTTTTTGGTTTTTGTTTTATATTTATTTATTTTTTATTATTAGGTTATATTAATCACCATACATTACATCATTAGTTTTTCATGTAGTGTTCCATGATTCATTTTTGCATATAACACCCAGTGCTCCATGCAGTATGTGCCCTCTTTAATACCCATCAACAGGCTAACCCATCCTCCCAACACCCTCACCTCTAGAACCCTCAGTTTTTTTCTCAGAGTCCATTATCTCTCATGGTTTGGCTCCCCCTTCAATTTCCCCCCCTTCATTCTTTCCTTCCTGCTGTCTTCTTGTTCTTCTTTTATTTATTTTTTTTAACATATAATGTATTATTTGTTTCAGAGGTACAGGTCTGTGATTCAACCGTCTTACACAATTCACAGTGCTCACCATAGCACCTACCCTCCCCAGTGTCTATCACCCAGCCACCCGATCCCTCCCACCCCCCACCACTCCAGCAACCCTCAGTTTGTTTCCTGAGATTAAGAATTTCTCCTATCAGTGAGGTCATATGATACATGTCTTTCTCTGATTGACTTATTTCGCTCAGCATATTACCCTCCAGTTCCATCCACATCATTGCAAATGGCAAGATTTCATTCCTTTTGATGCCTGCATAATATTACATTGTATATATATATATATATATATATATATATATATATATATATATATATATATATATATATATATATACCACATCTTCTTTATCCATTCATCTGTTGATGGACATCTTGGCTCTTTCCACAGTTTGGCTATTGTGGACATTGCTGCTATAAACATCGGGGTGCATGTACCCCTTCGGATCCCTACATTCGTATCTTTGGAGTAAATACACAGTAGTGCAATTGCTGGATCATAGGGTAGCTCTATTTTCAACTTTTTGAGGAATCTCCATACTGTTTTCCAGAGTGGCTGCACCAGCTTGCATTCCCACCAACAGTATAGGAGGGTTCCCCTTTCTCCACATCCCTGCCAACATCTGTCATTTCCTGACTTGTTAATTTTAACCATTCTAATGGTGTGAGGTGATATCTCATTGAGGTTTTGATTTGGATTTCCCTGATACCGAATGATGTTGAGCACTTTTTCATGTGTCTGTTGGCCATCTGGATGTCTTCTTTGGAAAAATGTCTGTTCATTTCTTCTGCCCATTTCTTGATTGGATCATTTGTTCTTTGGGTGTTGAGTTTGATAAGTTCTTTATAGATTTTGGATACTAGCTCTTTATCTGATATGTCATTTGCGAATATGTTCTCCCATTCTGTCGGTTGTCTTTTGGTTTTCTTGACTGTTTCTTTTGCTGTGCAAAAGCTTTTTATCTTGATGAAGTCCTAATAGTTCACTTTTGCCCTTGCTTCCCTTGCCTTTGGCGATGTTTCTAGGAAGAAGTAGCTGCAGCTGAGGTCGAAGAGCTTTTGATGGACTCTTGTCTCACATTTAGGTCTTTCAACCATTTTGAGTCTATTTTTGTGTGTGGTGTAAGGAAATGGTCCAGTTTCATTCTTCTGCATGTGGCTGTCCAGTTTTCCCAACACCATTTGTTGAAGAGACTGTCTTTTTTCCATTGGACATTCTTTCCTGCTTTGTCAAACATTAGCTGACCATAGAGTTGAGGGTCCATTTCTGGGCTCTCTATTCTGTTCCATTGATCTATGTGTCTGTTTTTGTGCCAGTACCATACTGTCTTGATGATGACAGCTTTGTAATAGAGCTGAAAGTCCAGAATTGTGATGCTGCCAGTTTTGCTTCTCTTTTTCAACATTCCTCTGGCTATTCGGGGTCTTTTCTGGTTCCATACAAATTTTAGGATTATTTGTTCCATTTCTTTGAAAAGAGTGGATGGTATTTTGATGGGGATTGCACTGAATGTGTAGATTGCTCTAGGTAACATTATCTTCACAATATTTGTTCTTCCAATCCATGAGCATGGAATGTTTTTCCATTTCTTTGGGTCTTCCTCAATTTCTTCATGAGTATTTTATAGTTTTCTGAGTACAGATTCTTTGCCTCTTTGGTTCCATTTATTCCTAGGTATCTTATGGTTTTAGGTGCAATTGTAAATCACATTGGCTCCTTAATTTCTCTTTCTTCTGTATTGTTGTTGGTGTATAGGAATGCCATTGATTACTGTGCATTGATTTTATATCCTGCCACTTTACTGAATTCCTGTATGAGTTCTTGCAGTTTTGGGGTGGAGTCTTTTGGGTTTTCCATATAAAGTATCATGTCATCTGCAGAGAGTGAGAGTTTGACTTCTTCTTTGCTGATTTAGATGCCTTTGATTTCTTTTTGTTGTCTGATTGCTGTGGCTAGGACTTCTAATACTATGTTGAATAGCAGTGGTGATAGTGGACATCCATTTTTTCCAGGTTATCTAATTGCTCGCATAGAGTTGCTCATAACATGTTCTTATAATTGTTTGTATTTCTTTGGTGTTGGTTGTGATCTCTCCTCTTTCATTCATGATTTTGTTGATTTGGGTGATTTCTCTTTTCTTTTTGATAAGTCTGGCCAGGGGTTTATCAATCTTGTTAATTCTTTCAAAGAACCAACTCCTATTTTTGTCAATCTGTTCTACTGTTCTTTTAGTTTTTATTTCATTGATTTCTGCTCTGATCTTTATTATTTCTCTTCTCCTGCTGGGTTTAGACTTTATTTGCTGTTCTCTCTCCAGCTCCTTTAGATGTAGTGTTAATTTGTGTATTTGAGACCTTTCTTGTTTCTTGAGAAAGGTTTGTATTGCTATATACTTTCCTCTTAGGACTGCCTTTGCTGAATCCCAAAGATTTTGAACAGTTGTGTTTTCATTTTCATTGGTTTCCATGAATTCTTTTAATTCTTCTTTAATTTCCTGGTTGACCCATTCATTCTTTACTGGGATGCTCTTTAGCCTCCATGTATTTGAGTTCTTTCCGACTTTCCTCTTGTGATTGACTTCTAGTTTCAAAGCATTGTGGTCTGAAAATATGGGAATGATCCCAGTCTTTTGGTACCAGTTGAGACCTGATTTGTGACCTAGGATATGATCTATTGTGGAGAATGTTCCATGGGCACTAGAGAATAATATGTATTCTGCTGCTTTGGGATGGAATGTTCTGAATATATCTGTGAAGTCCATTTGGTCCAATGTGTAATTTAAAGTCTTTATTTCCTTATTGATCTTTTGCTTAGATGATCTGTCCATTTCAGTGAGGGGGGTGTTAAAGTCCCCCACTATTATTGTATTGTTGTCGATGTGTTTCTTTGCTTTTGTTATTAATTGCCTTATATAATTGGCTGCTCCCATGTTAGGGGCATAGATATTTACAATTGTTAGATCTTCTTGTTGGATAGATCCTTTAAGTAGGATATAGTGTCCTTCCTCATCTCTTATTACAGTCTTTAAAATCTAATTTGTCTGATATAAGGATTGCCACCCCAGCTCTCTTTTGGTGTCCATAGCATGGTAAATGGTTTTCCACCCCCTCACTTTCAATCTGGGGCTGTCTTTGGGTCGAAAATGAGTCTCTTGCAGACAGCATATCAATGGGTCTTGTTTTTTAATCCAATCTGATAGCCTGTGTCTTTTGATTGGGGCATTGAGCCCATTTACATTCAGGGTAACTATTGAAAGATAGGAATTTAGTGCCATTGTATTGCCTGTAAGGTGACTGTTACCATATATTGTCTGTGTTCCTTTCTGGTCTATGTTGCTTTTGGGGTCTCTCTTTGCTTAGAGGACTCCTTTCAAGATTTCTGGTAGGGCTGGTTTTGTGTTTGCAAATTCCTTTAGTTTTTGTTTGTCCTGGAAGCTTTTTATCTCTCCTTCAATTTTCAATGACAGCCTAGCTGGATATAGTATTCTTGGCTGCATATTTTTCTCATTTAGTGCTCTGAATATATCCTGCCAGTCCTTTCTGGCCTGCCAGGTCTCTGTGGATAGGTCTGTTGCCAATCTAATGTTTCTCCCCTTGTAGGTTACAGATCTCTTCTCCCGAGCTGCTTTCAGGATTTTCTCTTTGTCTATGAGACTCTTAAGTTTTACTATTAGATGTCGGGGTGTTGACCTATTTTTATTGATTTTGAGAGGGGTTCTCTGTGCTCCCTGGATTTTCATGCCTGTTTCCTCCCCCAAATTAGGGAAGTTCTCTGCTATAATTTGCTCCATTATACCTTCTGCCCCTCTCTCTCTTTCTTCTTCTTCTGGGATCCCAATTATTCTAATGTTGTTTCATCTTATGGTATCGCTTATCTCTCGAATTCTGCCCTCGTGATCCAGTAGTTGTTTATCTCTCTTTTTCTCAGCTTCTTTATTTTCCATCATTTCATCTTCTATATTACTGATTCTCTCTTCTGCCTCATTTATTCTAGCAGTTAGCGCCCCCATATTTGATTGCACCTCATTAATAGCCTTTTTGATTTCTACTTGGTTGGATTTTAGTTCTTTTACTTCTCCAGAAAGGGTTTCTCTAATAACTTCCATGCTTTTTTCAAGCCCAGCTAGTATCTTTAAAGTGATGATTCTGAACTCTAGATCTGACAT